>NW_024412401.1:48164405-48174405 GCF_014898765.1 Herpailurus yagouaroundi | reverse complement strand
TGTAGTGATTCCCCCCCCCATCAAATGCCAGTCAAGTTATTTCAGGAGTCCCTCTCAATAATTTCTCTATAAATTCCTACATGCAAGGCTTTGTATGTGTGAAAGCCTGTAGAAACCTTTTATTTAAAAAAAATAATACTAATATGCAATTTCAAAAGCTTTTTGTTCCCATTTCAATCAAAAATAACTTCCTATGCTTTAAATGAAATTTTGCAAGTAATCATAGACTAATGAGGATTCATTGATTTAACTAGTTCAGGGAGTGTGAGAAGGGAATGAGAATTTAAAGGAAGCAAGTTATTTCATTTAGAAGAGCAGCTAATATGTAGGTACACTAAGTCCTCTTCACTGAGAAATGTAATTGGGACTTTTGTCTCAGGAGAGACTCTCAATGCCCTCTCTGTGTGCACATTCCTAACTCCCATTAACATTAACAGGCACCACACATGCACACCGAGGAGATGCCAGCCTTGGTAGTGAGTATGCACGGCAGCTGTGGTGACTAAATAATCCATATGGCTCTAAAGAGAAGTTATGGTTTACTGGGTCTAGAGTCATAGCCACAGTGGTGGAATTCAGACACCAGAACCAAACCTCAATATAAATGTTTTATCCAAACTCTGTCCTATCTAACCACACCCTGGTAGCAGGGCAGAGTTTTGCAATTCTACTTCTAGCAATGGTTTACAACAGGTAAAAAAGTTCCACATTGGAGGAAATCTTAAATTTTTCATAGGCCCAGAGAAGTTCTGTCTTTCTTGCAATCCACCATTCCAATCACAGTATTCATTCATGGAATCTCCCAACAAAATACACAAGATCACATAGTGGCTTTACAGACAGAAATATCGGAGGCCTGCCTTAAATCACCAATGTCAGCAAAATCAGAATCAAGGACAAAACTCAACCTCCAACATGAAAGTCAAATAATGTGGTGATCTTACACAACAGATATGTGCTGACATGTAAATGCTACAGGTGTGTGAAGTGCAGAGCATAACCACTTATGCTAACTGTTTCAGCTTTTAGGTACCGAAGCCATAGTCTTAATGCTCATTTAATATAGTTTCCCGAAGCCCAAGTCAACTATTTATTCTTTCTTTCCCTCATAAAGGAAAGATTCTTGTGAAGTTCAGTTTAGTGAAGACTGCTGCACGAGCGCGCACACACGTTTACACTCTGAAAAGAAGTGATAACAGTTACTAGCCATGTTGCTGAAATTAGGCTTTAGAAAAAAGACTAGATGACACAAAATTCTTAGTATACTTTCATATAGAGAGAGTACAATAAACACTTCTTTGTATCTCCAATTAGGTCAATTAATATTCAGAAAAATTCTGTAACACCACGTTTCAATAATCATAAGAGGGGAGAAAAATACACTGATGTTCTAGAAGCTTCTCTAGACCTTTCAATCAATTTTATTTATATGCAAAACCAAGAGAAACTAAAAAAAAAAAAAAAAAAAAAACCCAACCCCCCCCCCCCAAAAAAAAAAAAAAAAACAAAGCTCCTCCTGATGCTAAAGCTCTCAATTTACTGACAGGCAAATGGCTTCATGCTGCCACTTAATCTCATTTCTTGCATAATGCCCTCTAATTAGCATATCAAAGTGAATTAATACTTCTAGGGCATTAGCAATGGGGAAATCTGCTCCAGGCTCACAATAGCAGTTAAGAGAGAGCCAAGAAATCCTCAAAAACACCACAAACCACTTTGCATTGCAAAACTGTTCAATTTATTTATCCTCTCTCTCTAAACACTTTTACCGCACACTGTTTTACTACTGTTCACCAAACAAAATGATAATTGCCAAAGTTACCAGCATCTGTAATGCCTGTTTAGAATCTTAATTTAGATTATGTTGCAGATAATTTCTATATGCAACCATTTGTTCTATTATAAATGTTAATATAGAGACAGTGGAAATGTTGACATTCTCAATTAGTTAATTTGAATTTGAAATAAAATTTTATGGGATTTTAAAATTTATGAATTTTTTTAATGTAAAAAGCCACCTGCTGGACTCTGATGCCTAAGAAATGTGCTTTGAAAACTGATGTATCACATAAAACAAAACAAACACACACAAAAAATCATTTTGCGATAACATATGTTGAGTCTCCCAAATAATGGTTTAAACATCATGAGGGATCATCAGCCTTAAAAGGCTTACAATGTATACCAAGTCCTCATTAATATGATCACACAAAAAGGGTTAGTGTTCAAAATAGCGTAACATTTTTAAAGCAAACTGAAGAAAAAAAAGAAGTACAAAACTTTTAACAATTATTTTTATCCATACTTAATTTTAATTGTTTTCAGTCCTAATCAGCTACTATCATATAGTCAGTCCAAAAAAAAAAAAAAAATACTATGCCAATTCAACTTAAAACGTTCTATCACACCAATTTTTTGCTAGACATACACTCAAATTTAGTAGCAAAGCAAACTACTGTTACCGTCAAAACTACAAACATATTATACTTATGGACTACGTCTACAAAAAAATAAAGAAGAGATTCTGGTTACTATTCTACCTACAACAGCAATAATTAGAATTAAGTTTGAAGATTATTGAAATTTGTTTTCTAACATGTTCTGTGTCTGATGGCATAAAAACGATAGTTTTTCAGTGACCTGTTCAAGCATTACTTATTCATTTATGTGCTAAGTATAACAACACTATCACCTAGCTGTGATAGCAATTTGTTTAATTAGCTTCTATAACTTTGTAAAAAAAAATCTGAAAGCCAGGTCTGGAAAACTTCGGCCAACTTACACTACACAGTGATGTAAATTATTTACTCTCTTCATACTTAAAGACTCAAATGGCCTATGAAGTAGAGCAATGCTTGAAAAGGTCAACATGGAAAGGGTGGTGTGCGAGCTTTGTTAGTCAGTTACTACCTAAATCATGCTGATCACACTGATAAATGGCTAAAACACAAGCCTGCTGAGAAAACAAATAAAACATTATTCTCACAGTGTCAATATTGAAATAATAAATACCTAAAGATGTCCACATGTACATGAATAGAGGAAAAAGAGTCTAAAATCTTTATTTAACTTGATGTGTTTGTGCTGACATTTTAAGTATTTATTCTGAATAGATACCTCAATGGTATGAGTATAAAATAAAGTGGTGACTGATTTAGGGTGTGGTTCATGAAATGTGGTTTCAATTCTTTATAACCATACTTCATATAACAGAACTTCATCCTGTACAATGCCACCATAAAGTATCAAAATATAAATAATCAAAATGAAATGTTAAACTTAAATCTGTCTTGTAAATAGCCTTTTACAAAATTTATAAATTGAAATCTAAAAATACAAATGAAATTAATTAAAAGGGAAAGAATCACAGCATGAAAGATGTACACAGATACATTTTATGAGAGCCGATGAAACAATATGCTCTTTGGGGAAAATCAGGGCTTCCTTTGCCACCGTATTAATACTCTCCTGATTAGGAATAAAATTATGTAAATTAATAAAGTAACACAGTAAAGTCCCAAGTAAAAGACCAAAACTACACAAATCTGTAATAAAATGAACTCTACTAAAACTAAGGCATGAAAGAATTACTTGTACAGATCAAGTTAGTATTGACAAGAAGGTTCAATATATTTTTATAGGGAAGAAGAAAAAAGAGTTGGAAGATATTCCCATATTTTTAAGATAATACAATACTTGATCATGAAGTTCTAAACCAGTATGGTAGTTGGATTTTTTTTCTAGGTTTTCTATGAATATATTGCATGTGTTATCTTAAAAGGAAGAGAGAGGAAAAGTAAGTTAGAAAAACAACAGTCTTTTACATTTTCCCTCAATACCTCCTTAAAAGCTATGGTGAGTTATACATACAAATCTATAAAAATAGATAAAATTCAATAAAAATATTCTCAAATTACTTTAAGAAAAGATTGGTGATAAAGTGATAATTAATGACATTTCTAAGATATACTGATTTTATATTTTTTTCCTGTTTAGTCATTTAATATTTCCAATGTAAACAAGACATAACGTGTCAAAAATTGATATGAAATTTAAAATGTTAACAGTCCATTAAAATTGGCTTCCAAATAATCCTAAAAGGGTGGGAGTTACAGAGAAAACAAGATTGGCCAAGTGTTGCTAACTGCTAAAAGTGGGCGATTAGTTCATGGGGGTTAGAGTTTCTCTTCTCTCTACATGTTTTTTATGTTTCCACTTGTCCATAATAAAAAGTTTTTTACAACTGGAAAATAAGTTCATTAAAATACAAGAATGAATCATGTATGGAATAGTTCATTTGCTTTTAAAAGTCTGGAACAGATAATGATAATTATATTGGAAATACTGCAAAAGTAACTTAAAAGAACATATGCAATATATACAATAACATTTATTCTCATATATAACAGTTTTCACCTTTCCTATTAAATTTTCACTTCATGGAATATTTGGTTTTTATACATTGGGAATTAAAGAATTAGAGGGCACTGTGCAATGAAAAATGAACACATTTTATACTGAATCATTAAAAAAAAAAGAAAACAGAAAAAAGAAGATTCCAATAAGTCTCGAAGCCTGTAGGGTCAGAATTAAATGGAGAGGTATTCACTGAGTTCCCTGCTCTGTCCTTGAAACCTAGCCACACTGATAACACTAAAGATAAAAGGTTTAATCACATATATATCATATCCTAAAGGCATATAAAAACTCACATAACAAGCTACATTCTTAAATCCAGTTTTGATATCTAAAATTCTTATGACTCCTTCTGGGGGAGGAGGGTACTTCAAAAGTAAAGCATTTTTAATAGTCATTTTCTTCTTCTCCTTAAACATAAAAAATTCTTCAACCAGCCCAACCAGCCAAGCAGGCCTTTCTCTTCCCCTGCGGACACCTCCTGCAGTAGAGAAGTTCATTAAGTTTTATGATCTTCCCAAGTCAGTCCTGCTTATAAGCCTCACAAAGGCCACAAATCTGGCAAACCATCATGTATGCCATTAGACATTACTAGTAAATGAACGCTATTTAGGGTTTGTGGTGGCAATAAATCAGAGTTTGGTTGGCAGCTATCAACATAGAATATTTTAACCTACCATTTAGAAAGGAAAAGGTTGTGATGTTGTGTTTTTTTTTAGTAGAATTTTTTTTCACAGTATGCTTCAGTTATATACTAAAATGTTGGATTTTCATTAAAATTTCTTAAAAATACATTTCTTTCTCAAAAAGAACCATTTTGTTCATTTGAACTCTCATAATTAAAGGTTTGGGAAAGAAGGCAGATTTGTGAGGATGGAATATTTTCACAAAGAAAAGTACTTCAATAATCAAGATTAAGGTGGCCAAAAAGATGTGAGGGAATGCACCAAAAGAAGTATGTAGATGAGGAGACCTCAGAGCATCAGGAATATTTAAGAAGAGATAGATGGTAAAATATGGCTAAAAAGTAATTAAGAGGAAAATCTCAACATATATCTATAACTCTCTCGCTAGTTGCTTAGTTTAAAATAGACAAATATGTTGATTTTAAAGTCTATGACTTTTCAGATGCTTTCAAAATGCATAAATATCACAATTCAACTAGTGATGACGTTTCTACCCCAAAATAATTGTATGATGAATTTTACAAAAGAATACATTTTCAAGAAAAAGCAAGCATCTCATAGTAAAAGTATACTTTCCCTACCTCTGAACAAGAAAATAATATAATTGTGGTAGATTACCCATTTATCTGTCAGAAAGGAAAAATACCTTTTCATATGTGGTAGGAGAGAAAAAAGATGTTTCCAACTAAATCCCTCATGTGCATCAGAACTGGCTGTGTTCACTGCCTGATCAGAAACCTCAAAACCTACTGGCAGATCTATAAATACATGGAATTTTTTTAAAGAAATGATTTTGTCTTATTTTAGGAGAAGCACAACTGAAATGACATTATCCACCGAAGTGACAGTTCCCCCCCACCTCCCCACCAGACAACCACCCCCTACCCCTCCATTATGCAGAATAGAGTCATCACATAATGTTCCGGTTTCTGTTACAAATGACTAGGTAAACTTTCTCCAGATTACACAGAATTAATCTCTGAATACTGTATCATTAGATTAAATAAAATAATCTACAGAAAAAAACATTATGCAATACACATATATTCTATAATGCTTATTTTATAAGTTCATGATGTTTCCAAAGCCTATCTGTGGGAACAGATGTGGGGAGGAAGGGGGGAGGCCTGAAATTTGCTGCCCTGCTTTCTTTGCTTTGGTAACACTAATGTCTACACAGATGTTTTATTTCAAATCAAGGATACTGGGTTCAGCGTCCCTGTCTCCTTTTAAGACTACTTTTGGAGGGTGAGGTGGAGCTATGGGTAGTAAGGGAGAAAGGAGAGGAGAGAAAGAGCTTCACCCCCATCAATCATTCGGTACTTAAATCCCAGCCCTCTCGAGCTTAGAGAGGCAGGCAGGAAGATGCCTCTGCCCAGACAGCCGCCTTTACTCTTTGTTGGCTGTTGGCTTTTTACAAAAGAGATAACGTGCAAACTTGAATATGCCGGCCAAAGCATAAAAAGAGGATCTAATTTACAAGTTATCACTGAAAGCCTCAGAAACAATTTTCAAAAGACAAAAATTTCCTTTGTCAGCTACCTCTTGCTTCTTAAATAGCAAGAGCCCTACCAAAGCTCTCTCTGCCAGTAATCCCAGACTCTGAAAAGACTTGTTTCTTTTTCGTAACTCACCTTTGACATGAGGCTGACTATACTTTCCTTTCAGAATGGTGTAACTAAGTCTTGTGCAAATAAGCAACTAGAGGACTTATGCCTCCTAATTGAATTCTGCCTGCTGCTAAATGTCTAAACAAGAAAAGCAGTTTGCTGGGTTTGGTTCTCAAGCTGGCTAGGCCAAAACTTTAAAAAGGCCAAAAAAAAAAAAAAAAAGATACATACATACATACATACATACATACATACACACAAATAACGAGAAGGGGGTGATAGGGGAAGAATATCAATCCCCTCTCCCTAGTAATATAATGCCCTGTGAGTTGAATCAATCTTAATATTCACAACATAGTCAATACCCCAGTGCTTAGCTGTCAGCAGAAACTGAAGTGGAGCCCTGATAGCAAGAAAATCCTTGGACATTAAGCAACATAATTTACTGAGAATTGTACACTTTCAGGCTTCTAAACTAAAAATCTTCAAGATTTAATGTTTGGTGTCTTATTTTATAGTCAGATAAAAATTATCTACCATTTTAAATCACATTGCTTGCTAAAAGATGGCTAAAAATCAACACACAGTAAAAGTTAGGAATTTAAAATGCCTGTGGTTTTCAAAATGTAAAATATACCTTAAAAGGGATCACTCAACATTTACAAACCATGAATACTATGTGAATGAAAAGGAGGAAAACTATCTTTAAGGATCTCAATATTTTCTGTTACTTATGGTCTTAGCATATATTTTAAAAGGTGGCAAAAACCCATCATCTTCTCTTGATTACTTTTAGAATCAGAATAGCATTGCAGAGTGAAAAATCTGTTTAAAAGGAGGGCAACTCTCCTACCAACAAACAAGTATATTTTGTGTGCTATTATTTGCACACTCGATTTAAACACAATGACACTTAATCTTTTAAACAGCATCATTTGGATATTGTTATATCCTGAACTTTTAACTTTCTCTTCTTTGCCTGAAGTTAAAAAACAGCAACTTTATAAACCATATAGCCAACACAAACACACACACACACACACACACACACACACACACCAACAGTAAAGCTTGTTTAATGCACTTCTTTGCCATATACAGGGCAGATAATGCCAAATTGGAACTAAAACATCTAGATTAAATTTCCAATTCCATTTGAGTCACTACTACCACCTCAAGACTAAAATACCCTTAATTTTAAAAAGTCTAACAAGAAAATTAAATTGAAGTGAATTGCCAGAAATTTGTTTAACGTGTTCTAGTAGCTTTTATTTCAGCACTTCTGCAAAACCTGTCTTCTCCTGCATTCCCTGCCTTGGACACTTCAAAAATTGTTTAATCTGCAACTGTGAACCTTTTTCTACTTTACAAAATATATTAAACATATTTACAGTGTAATGACTTCAAGCATAAAATTTAATGAAAGTACTAATAGATGTAATACATTGAACATGCCTAAACACATCATTACCCTTTCTGGGTCCTTAAAAGTAGCCTTCCCAACTAAAACACTAATTCAAACATCCTACTGGAGTCCGTTCAATTGAGTCTATTCTTCTATTTGTGGAGCTGAAGCTTAGGGCTGTCTAAAACAAAGTTCGGGCGATGCTTCTCCCGGGGACTCGGTCCCTGGCATCCAGTCTCCCGTTGCTCCTTTTAAAAACTGACACACAAACGAGGCGAAAGGAGCGGGAGAGGGCGGCTGGTGCTCTGGGCCCCCTCCCAGCCCGCAGCCAGGGGCGGCCGCCTGGGGACAGCGACCCAGCCCCGTCCGCATCTACACTTCATTTTATACCAGGAGCGGAATTGAGAAATCGACTCCAGATTTATTGCAGTTTTTTCTCAAGACCAGGAGGTGGGAAGCAGAGAATGATCAAAGATGGCGGTGCCCAAAAGCAGCAGCTCTCAACTGGAGAGTGGAAGGAGTAGCTCTGACCCCACCTCGGGGGTCTCCAGGCCCACTGTGGGGCGCAGCCTCTTACCTGTTTTCTCTTTGATCTCACACAGGACGCTGAAGAGCGCGGGTTTCATTCTGTGACAGTTCAGGGCATGTTTCCTAAAAAACAAATAGCAAAACACAAAGGTATTAGCATCACCTATGGAATAATATGGCGCCTTCCTTTAAGTTAGACCCAAGATTTAATTCCGGCCCTCTATTTTGGAAGGCTCCTTGGAACCACGGCAAGTCAACAGAAACTCAAGTTGACTAGTTAGCGACAGCCCGCATGCTCCGGCGGCTAAAGCTCCAGCCCGAACGAGGCGCGACCCATCTGCCCGGCAGGCAGCAGCCTCGGCGACCGCAGGGCGCGAACCCGCGCGGGGAGCCTGGATACCCCGGCAGACGGCGGCGACCCGGGGGAGGGGACGGCGCGGCGGGGCTCCCGCGTCAGCCCTCCACAGGAGGAGCGGGCGCGGCGCGGGCGCCCGGCCGACTGCGGCCAGCGGGCGGTGACAGCTCGGCAAAGTTTGCGAGGCGGCCCTCCCTTCCCCGAGAACTTGGCCGCCCGCACCCGGACCCGCCAGGGAACCGCCCATCGCCCCGCGCCCGCCCGGCTGGGGCGGCCGCCCGCACAGCGAGGGCGTCCCGCGGCCAGTGGAGCCCTGCACCGCGACTCCCGGCCGGAGGAGAAAGTTGCACTTCCCGCAAGTGCGGCCCCGGGCCCTCTTGGGGCGGCGTGCACGGGGTCCAGGCGGGAGGTTTGAATCCGTGGGAGGGGGCCGGGCTGCCAGAGGGCCAGGCGAGGGAGGGCGAGAAAACCACAAAATCCGCGTGGCACCAAGTCCGTCCCAAGCCCCGAGAGCAACTTTGCCGACTCCCGCCCGCGTCGAGGGGTGAGGGCAAGTCCCCCCGAGGCCCGGGCGGGCGGGCGATTTGCGGAGAAAGTTCCCTGCCCGGGGCTGAGGCCCCTGCCCCGGGCGCCACCCCGGGCCGCGACTCGGCCGCGGGCCCGGCTCCCGCACACACACAAAAGATGCTTAATGAGACGACACCAACTTTGCTTGCGCCTCGTCCAAGCTCTGGTCGGTGATGGTCATGATCTGGTGGAGGATGTCGCCGATGTCCTGCTTCCTGCCGTCGCCGTCCGCCCCTTCGTGGCCGTGCGGGGGAGGCGGCAGGGCCATGCCCCCCTGCACCGAGTGGCCGGCCAGGTTCACCCCGGCCAGAGTCTGCAGCATCCTGGATTGATCGTCCATCCCGCCGCGCGCGGGCGGGAGCGGGCGGCGGCGGCGGCTGAGGCGAAGGCTGAGGCGGCGGCGGCGGCGGCGGCGGCGACGAGGGAGGAGAAG
>NW_024412401.1:48138958-48164005 GCF_014898765.1 Herpailurus yagouaroundi | reverse complement strand
CCGAGAGGAGCGAAGGGGGCGGAGGAGGAAAGTTTGGGAGCAGGCGGGCCGGCGCAGCGGGGCGCGGAGCCCGATGGAGGGCCCCGGCGGGCCGCGCGCCGGGCGGACAGCAGATTGATGGGGCGGGAGAAGTCGCCGCCGCCACTGCCGGAGCCGCGCACCCTGCCAGCAGCCGCCGCGGACCGGGCTCGAAGGCCGTTCGGCTGAGGGATTGACAGGCTGCCAGTGCCACTCACTCACTGCGGCCCCGGCGCCCGGGGGGAGGGGCGGGGGCGAGAGGGAGGGCGGGGAGCGCTCCGCACGCTCCGCCCCCGAGGGCGGCGCGCGCGCTCATTGGGCTCTGCGCCTCCCGCCGCCGCCGCTGGTGCCGCCCCCGAATTACGGCCCGCCCCTCTGGCCTCTGATCCCCAGCGCCCGAGAGCGCGGCACTGTGTCCTCACGCCTGGATGCGTCCTCCGCCCGCGGGTCTGGGTCCCCCCCACCCGGCCTGCAAACGCTGTACCCACACCCCAGCTCCTGATCCCTAGTGTTAGCAGTCATGAGTGCGAAGAGCTGTGCACGGGACACGGGGCAACTCGTTCCAAAGCCACCCATGTGCTTCCCGGCAGCTCCGCGAGCTTCACGCCTTGGACAGCGCCTGGTACACTTTCCCGCTCTTCCCGTCGGGAGGTGGTACCCTCAGGGTTCCGGCCGCCAGTCCCAGGCCAATCGCATTACGCTAGGAACCGAACGGGGCGGGACAGAGGCAAGAAAGAGCTGTCGCAATTGGAGCGTTCGAAATGTCCTGGGCAGAGGCGGGGAAGCTGCGGATGGTGGCCCCGCCCCGCCCCCCGCGATCACCATAGTAACAGAGAGGGCGCTGCTCCGAGTTGGGCCCGCGCTCCGGCCTTGGGCTGTTCCTCAAGAGGTGACGAGGTAAGGTGGTGGCCTGTTGTCCCGCATGCTTGATGTCTGCTTTGAGCGGATCCGAATGCCATACACTCTCTTGAAAGGGGAGCAAATGAAAATATGTCAGAGGGAACTGTCTCGGGGAGGAGGGAAAGGGCCTGACATCCAGGACCAATTCAAGCCTTACAACACTTCACATACTCTGCAATTCTTGGTAATCCAGGGATTACTCCTTTGGCAGAGTTTGCTTTCAGCTGCCTCCAGATGGACCAAAGCTGCAAAAACGAGCTCTTTATTACAAAGATATGTTTACTTAAGAATAGACTAGATTTCACTCATCAACTTACCCCCATCACCATGAGTCATTTAATGGTGGGGTTCCCAGCCACAGATTTGCATATCCATAACGCCTTTTCTTCCATTGTTCTCTGTCTACAAATAGCTAAAACCGCACATTATTTAGGGATCTAGATTTCAGCCGCTTGTGGACGCTTGAGCTTTCTTGTAACCTGATTTCCCAAAAGGCTTCAACATGTTTTCTCCATTTGAGTTTCGCGGAGCTCATCGTAAATGGGTTCTTTGGTTAGGTGTTTCTGAAAAGTCTTGTTCATTCCCCAAACTCAGTAAGCTGTCTTATCTGAAACCAAAAATAGGGGTATGAGATATGAAAAATGGCTCTTACTCTGCAGGGTTTAATGTAGGACAAGCAGTTCTTTACATGCCAGATGGATTCTTGGAATGAAGCAGGCTACTCGGTTCCAGGTTCTTTCCTTCATATGTTGTGTGTACTTTTAAATACTCCCCACTGCAAAGCTAATAGCTAACCTTATAGTTAGGCAAGCTAAAATCTTTACAAACTGCACAGCTGCTGGAGAGGGAGTTCCAAATAATCCACTCTGCTTACTTACTTCCAAAGAAGCCCCCTCATGTTCATTAATATTCTCTGCTCTTCTATAGCCCATTCATATGTCAAGTTTCTGATTCTTCTTTCAAGCCCCCATTATGGGTTACTCATAGACATCATTGATTGGGCTTTCTCTTTATTCTTCACTTGTTTTTCAAAGCTGTCACCAAATCCTTATGCATTTTTTGCATAAAGGAACAAGAGCAAGCAGCCAATCTTTCGTTAATTTTCCAATGCTGAAGATGTAAAACCACAGAATTCTGTCTGAAAGATGCCTTAACTTCTAAATTCCTTCCAGTTCTAAAATTCATTGATCCTGTGACTCACTATCAGGCCACCTTCCTGCCCTTCTTCTAGGCTCATAATCTTGACTAATCAGTCATGAGGATGAAGCTAATTAGCAATGGGGATTTATGGTTATTTCTAGCCCACTCCAAACAGTGAGTTATGTAAGCAAAGCAACATATATAAAAATGTAAATAAAATTAAAGAAACACTTAAGCAAATAAAGGCAATTGGGAACTATGGGCTATGTAAACAAACTGGAACATAAAAACATAAATTAGAATTAAGAAAACAGTTAAGCAAATGCCAGCAATTAGGAATAAAACAACTTGTTAAATGTCTAGCCCCCGAAGCTATTTTATGGCACACACCTCTAAACCCATGGTCATTCAGTGATGTGGAAATTTGATATCATAATTCTGCATTAAGTGCTTGGATTAGATTGACCTTCTGCTTGGGAGACTTCTCTTTTTGTTACTGTCAATATGGGTTGCAGTAAAAGCTACAGGGTCCTAGCAAGGATTCCCTCATAGGTTCATTGACAATCACCATTGATTTAAATTGTAAATTCTTTTAGATTAATTTCCAAGCCCCAATAAACGGTGTCAATTAATTGCACATGTTCCAAGATCTTTTGTGCCTTTGCCAGTTTCTCGTGTAGGATGTTGCCTTGTCTCCGCTCAGCAATCTGAGTCACGTGGTTTGGTGCCTTCACAGATAATAGAATAGAGAATCTCCTAAGTACCTGAATCCATCTTTGCTCTTTCTAAGGCAGTGATTATTAAAAAGTCAAGGGAAATGTAATTTAGTTTTGGTGAGTGTACATTCATGTAAAGTTAACAGTGACAAAATGGGAAAACCAAGTAGGGGCTCTCACATATCCATCCTTCCCCATAGGTTTATATTAACATCACCATTGCCTCTGTCATCAATATAGTGATCATCACAGCAGATGCCATTATTGAGCACTCTCTCAGGGCGGGACACTATGCTCTGTGTTCCCCTTATTTCATCTTATTTCAGGCTCACAACAGCCTTATCTAGACAAGGTTATTATTAAATAAGGAAACAGAATGAGAGAGGGTAAGGAACTTACACAATACCACAAAGCCAGTAAGTGCTGGACCTTGAATTCAAATCTTGGTCTGTGTGGCTGCAAAGCCCACCCTATGAAACACTGTAGAAAAAAAAAAAAAGTCATTTAATTAAGATTACTAAGTAAAAATCACAAGGCCTTGACAGGTGAACTGTAAATCAATGAAAATAATAATCAGTACCTAATAAAAAGAGAATGAACAACTCTGTTAGAAGAATCTGGATATCTTGGCAATGGAGAAGGGAAATGAAGACCAAAGCTCAGGCAGGCCATTCTTCCTGGCCATCTAGGACCCTGCCTTTTTCCCTGCCTTTCCTGCCATGCCTGCCTTCACTGCTCTTCATCCGCTCTAACCTCTCAGAACATATTGCCTGACGTATGTAATTTATTCCCATACTCAATAGTCCTGTGTTGTTTGCTCTCAATTCACCTGTTAGTTTTCTCATCTGGTTCATAAATATGTTTGGGCAAAGAATTTTGAGGTGTGACTATAACATGATTGATTTGACTTAAAACAAAACAAAACTTGGACATCTAAGAAAGATTAAACTTTTCCAAATTGTTGCTTTGGAGAAACTGACTAGATATTTACTTTCCAACACATCGTTGCTCCATCTCTCTAGAAATGACTCTTTTTTCTTTTATTTTGAGGGAGAAAGGGTACAAGTGGGGGAGGGACGGGGGGGTGGAGAGAATCCCAAGCAGGCTCTGCACTGTCAGCACAGATCCTGAAGTGGGGCTTGACACCACGAACTATGAGATTGTGACCCGAGCTGAGGTCAGATGCCCAAGTGACTGGGCCACCCAGGCGCCCCTAGAAACGACTCTTCAGAAGTGGTCTTTACAGTTGCTAGCAAATGTGACATGTGACAAATCATCACCTTCTGTGGATGTATTTGAGCAACCAAAGAGTCAGTGGGATAATAGTGAGTGCACCATTCTGCAATGAGGTCCTTAAAGGAGAATATTTACTGAAATACATAATTTCTGCAAAGTTTAGCAGAAAGCACCATTTCTTTGTCCTTCCATCTCTCATAGCACCTGGTATAATACAGTCTCATACACAGTAGGCACTTGGACCTGACACTGTCTGTTGCTCGCCCACATTTTTCCATGCTGATAGAACGGTGATTTTATTCCAATAGCAATGTGTTCAGTCTCAGTTATGGTCTAAATCAACTATGAACATCCTGCCCCCTGCCTTCTGTGTCTGTCAAGTAGATGATGGGATGACTTTCCTGATAAAAAATAAGGGACAGACATGGCTCTTCTCTCCTTCCTTGCCTCTTTCCACCTTTGAATGTGGTTCTCGTTCTGGAGCAGTGGTGGCAGCCATCTTGTCACAATGAGGTGACAACATGAGGATAAAGATCAACAGAGTTTAGTGGTTTATCTCTGTCTTCTCCCTCCTCCAAACCCATAATCCCAGTCTAATCGTGAGAAAAAGCCCTAAACAAATTTCAGCCTAGGGATATTCTATAAAATAACTGACTAGTACTCCAAACTGTCAAGGTCACCAAAAACAAAGAATATCTAATAAACCCTCATAACCAAGAGGAGTCTGAGGAGCTATGACAACTAAATGTAAAGTGGTATCCTGGATTGGATTCTGGAACAGAAGAAGGGCATTAGGTAACAACTAAGGAAATCTGAATAAGCTATAGACATAAGTTAATAATAATGTATCACTATTGGTCCATTAATTGTAACAAATGTTCCTTTTTTTTTATTTTTTTTTTAACATTTATTTATTTTTGAGACAGAGAGAGACAGAGCATGAACGGGGGAGGGGCAGAGAGAGAGGGAGACACAGAATCGGAAGCAGGCTCCAGGCTCTGAGCCATCAGCCCAGAGCCTGACGCGGGGCTCGAACTCACGGACCACGAGATCGTGACCTGAGCCAAAGTCGGACGCTTAACCGACTGAGCCACCCAGGCGCCCCACAAATGTTCCATATTAACATAAGATGTTAATAATAGGGAAACAGGGTGGGAGGTATTAGAAAACCCTATACTACTCAATTCTCTGTAAATATTCCAAAATAAAGCATTTATTAAAAACAAAAATAAACATGGCAAGTGGGGCAGAAAGACAGGAAAAGCGTAGGTGCCTCCAGGCATTGTTGACCATCTGAACAAAACCAGTAATTGCTTACTCCCAGATTCCTAGTTATGTGAGAAAATTTAATTCTTATTTTTAAGTTCCTATTGGTCTGGGTTTTTTGCTTCTTGCAGCAAAGCTGATCTAGCACTATAATTACATAAAGAAATGATGGATGGAAGAACAGCCTAGCACAGTGCCTGGTATATAGTAGGAGCTCCTACAGGTAGGGAGATGTTATATTATGGTAATAATAATAATAATAATAGCCTTATCTTTGTCCTGGATTCCTAGGAGGTGACTTCTAAAACCTTTGCAATTAAAAAAAAATTTTTTTTTAATGTTTATTTTTGAGAGAGAGAGAGACAGAGCGCAAGCAGGGGAGGAGCAGAGAGAGAGACACACACAGAATCAGAAGCAGGCTCCAGGCTCTGAGCTGTCAGCATGTAGGGCTCGAACTCACCAGCCATGAGATCATGACCTGAGCCGAAGTTGGATGTTCAACCAACTGAGCCACCCAGGCGCCCTAAACCTTTGCAATTTCTTAAGTGAGAGGAGTGTCTCTTTTTTTCATGAGCCCCTTGGATCATACCTGAGTTTATGCTAACGAAAAGGCTCAGGATAGGGACTGATCACCAGAAAGACCAACCACGTAATCAGAGGGTTGGGGCTCTGAGCCACTTCATTCTCCCAGGATGACAAGGGAGTTGAAGATTGAGTTCATTCATGTGGGCAATGAACCAACCAATCATGCCTTTGTAATAAAGCCCTAATAAAAACTCGGGACACCAAAGCTCAGTGGATCTTCCTGGTTGGGGAACACACTGATATACCAGAAAAATGATGTGTTCTGACAACCCGGGGAGAGAGCACGGAAGCTCTGTGTTCAGGTCCCTCTTAGACCGTGACCTATGTGTCTCTTCATTTGACTGGTTCTGATTTATATCCTTTATAATGAAACTGTAATCATAAGTGTAGTGCTTTTCAGAGTTCTGTGTCATTTAGTAAATTATTGAACCTTAAAGGGTCATGGGAATACCCAAGTTTGTAGCCAGTTGATTAGAAGTGCAGGTAGACTGGGGAACCTTGAACTTTGGCTGGCATCTAAGTGAAGGCAGTCTTATTGGGCTCTGTATTATCTATTGCTGTGTAATAAATTACCCCCAAAACTTGTTGGCTTAAAACAACAAACATTTATTATCTTAGAGTTTCTGTGTGTTAGGAATTTGGAGCAGCTTAACTGGGTGCCACTGGCTTAAGGTCTCTCAGGAGACTGTAGTGAAGGTGACAGCCGGGGCTGCAGTCACCTCAAGGCTCATCAGGGGGAGGGCCCACTTCTCAGCTCACTCATCTGGCTGTCGCCAGGCCTCAGGTGCCCAATGGCTATTGGCCAGAGATACCTGTTCCTTGACCCATGGGCCTCTCTGGAACACAGCTCACAACATAGCAGCCAGCTCTGAAAAGTGTGAGAAAGCCAGAGAGCAAGAGAGAGCAAGCAAGATGGAGGTCAGTCTTTTTGTAACATAATCTCCTCAGTGACATTCTAGCACTTTGGCTGTGTTCTCTCTTAGAAAAAAGTTATTAGGTCCAACCCACACTCCAGGGGAGAGGATTATACAGAACATGCAAATCAGAAGATAAGGGTCACTGGGAGCTGTTATGGACTGAATATTTACACACACCCCCAAATTCATATCTTTTTTTTTTTTTTTTTCAACGTTTATTTATTTTTGGGACAGAGAGAGACAGAGCATGAACGGGCGAGGGGCAGAGAGAGAGGGAGACACAGAGTCAGAAACAGGCTCCAGGCTCTGAGCCATCAGCCCAGAGCCCGACGCGGGGCTTGAACTCACAGACCGCGAGATCGTGACCTGGCTGAAGTCGGACGCTTAACCGACTGCGCCACCCAGGCGCCCCCAAATTCATATCTTGAAGCCATAACCTTCATTGTGATAGCATTAGGAGGTATAACTTTAGGGGACTCAGTAGGTTCAGATGAGATCTTGAAGATAGAGACCCCGTGATGGGATTAGTGCTCTTATGAAAGGAGGAAGAGATACCAGAACTTCCTCTCTCTGCCTTGTCAGGATATAGTGAGGATATAGGATATAGGATATTGTCAGTCATCTGCAAGGGGAGAAGGCCCTTACCAGAGCCTGACAATTCTGGCACCCTGATCTCAGACTTCCTAGGCCCCAGCACTGTGAGAAGTAGATGTCTGTTGTTTAAACCACTCAGTCTGTGGTATTTTGTTATAGCAGCCCAATGTAAGATATGCATCTTTTTTTTTCTTTTTTTCTTTTTTTTTTTTTTTTCTGGTCGAGATGCCTGTATTGATCCCGGGACCTCCTACAGGCAAAGATGGACATCATCCTGAAGGTAGCCCAACACATCTTCCAAATTTAATTCTCAGTGACAAATCTAATCATGGCATGATCGTTGCCCTCTTTCTTTCACTTATATTCCGTGGGATCTACCTTTGCAATGTGCTTCTTGGCCAGGCCTTCCAGGTCCTCCATAAACTATCCTAGTTCTATCTCTCCAGCCTTATTTCCCACTATTCTTTTTCATACATTCCATGTTGTAATCACCCCTATTGCCTCACACTTTCTGGCCTCGTGCCATTTGGTCCCGCTATTCCCTTCAACGGGAATGCACGCCCAAATCTTACCAACCTTCAAAAATGCTATTCAACTTCTTTCACGTACTATGTCTCTATGGATGCTCAAAATAGCTCAAAAATTTTAAGACAAGTAATATGAATCCTACTTTATAGATCAGATTCAGAAAATAACAGCTGCTTACACTTACTGAGCACTTAGTTTGTGGCAGCCCTGTACTAACGGTTTCCCATACCTCATTGAGTTAAACCTTCATGACAACACTGTGAGTTGGGCATTAACGTCCCATTCATACTTGGAGAAACCGAGACCTAAAAATGTCACATAACTTGACCAAGTTCACATGGCGGGTTAATGAACTACAATTCAAACAAGTCGTCTCGCTCAGCATCCTGGTAAATAACCCCCAGGCTTCACTGCCTTTGGAGTGGTTATGTCACTTGTCCAAGTCATACATTATTAAGTGACAGTGGAATTGGGACTGGAGACTTCTGACCCTTTCCACCATATATGTTGCTTCCCTGGTTTAGTGTCACCTCAAGAGAGTCTTTTACAAGTCCTGAAAGGAAGAAAGTGCCTCATTTTTGAGTCCCCAGTATCACTTGGGTTCTTATAAATGTTACCTTTTTTTTTTTTTTTTGATTGTGGTAAAATATACATAACTTATCATTTTAACCACTTTTAAGTGTCCAGCTCAGGGACATTAAGCACATTCACACTGATATGCAACCATTACCACCATTCTTCTTTAGAACTTTTTTCATCTTCCCAAACTAAAACCCTGTCCCCATTAAATACCAACTCCCCATTTCCTCCTTCCCCCAGCCCCTGGAGGTCACCATGCTATTTTCTGTCTCTGTGAATTCGATGGCTCTGGATGCCTCATATAAGTGGAATCGTACAGCATTTGTCATTTTTTGTCTGGCTTATTTCACTTAGCATCATGTCATCAAGTTTCCCCCATGTTCTAGCATGTATCAGAATCCTTTTCCTTTATAAGGCTGAGTAATATTTCATCATATGTGTGTATCATGTTTTGTTTATTCATTCATCCATTGATGGACATTTGAGCTGCTTCCACATTTTAGCAATTGTGAATAATGTTGCTGTGAACACAGGTATCCATGCATTTGAATTGTATCTTAAATACTCTGTTCCTTGAAGAAAAGATCTTTTGACATTCAACACCTGAACAACACTTCATATATAATTGATGCTTAGAAAATATTTTGTCCAATAAATGAATAAATAGGGTATCAAAAAATCACTATCTTGAAACAAGGAATTTGCTTGTATTTGAAATGTGCTAAAAACTTCAGAGAAGGTCCAAATAGTTTCTGAAGAGTGTGCCTAGAGAGATTTTTTTTGCAACTGGCACATAAATCCAGAGTTTCATTTCTTAAAAACAAGTGGTCCCACAGTATATTTCTTTTTCTCTCTCTAGCTTCTTGTCAGCACTAGGTTCATCTCCTAGTCCTGTTTCTTTTCTAGGCCTACAATAAAACTGATTTAAAGTAAAAGTTTCTTTAAGAATTATGCTCCAATATGCTGATCTGAAAATAAATTTTCCAAAATTATTTTTTTTTTTTTTACCCATAAGGGGACCATCAAAGATTTCTTGGTGATATTATTTCCTAAGAAATTCTACACAGGTTATAAACTTGCTTCTGTCAGGAGCGACTCAATGATACTTTTGATTATCATCCATTTTGAATTTCTAGGTCAGATTTTAATGCAGAAACAATTAAAATGGACTCATAAGGCCTTCTCTTTTATTATTATGGGTAATAACTTTGTGTTACCAGGGAAAGTACTGATCAAGTGCATCTTTAAGATTTTATTTTTTTGAAACAAACTTGTGGATTATGTTCCTTATCATGTTCTTCCTACTATGTTACTGCTCATTAGTACAATAAGGTGGAAAGAGGAAAGGAAGTGAAACAAATAAATGATGTTTCACAAAACCATAAGATACAAGCAGAGAGGTTAGGTATTTGCTAAGATGAAATTTTATAATCCTTGGGAATTTTGGACAACTGTGATTTTTCATGGCAGTAAAAATCATGTTTTAGGTAGTTGCCCAGCATCAGATCCCACTTTCTTTTGAACTTCACACCTACCCCAATGAGTCTCCAAACCCACATTTCCTGCCCCAGGGCCCAACCCTCCTAGCCTTAGCTTATTGGACCAGGGATGAGCACTTGCCTAGAGCTAAACCAATCCACTTCTCTTCTGGGGATTTCCACTTGCACCTGGAAGACCCTGACTTGTTTGCTGGCAACTTGAACTGGGGACTTGTAACCTCCAGACCTCTGGGTCAGTCATGTTTAGTCAATTGCACAGGGAGAAGTAGAGAAAGCCACTTGTAAACAGAACATTTGGGGAAAGAAGAAAGGGTGTGGCCTGGAATGGGGTGGGGGTTTGGGAGACGGTGGGCAGGGAGCTGGACAGCTCCCAAGGTTCTGAAGGCTTTCCAATTTCTGGTTCCTATGGTGTTTGAGTCATTCAAGAGCCCCAGTCTTGACTGGGCCACTACAACCAGCAGATGGTTTAATTTTGAATCACGTACGTATCTGCGTCAGGAGTTAGGGAAGAGGGTTAAGTCCGAGGTTGAAGCTGGGTGGTATCTGATCAGGGAGATCCTCAGGAATCTGGCTGGAAGAACTAGAGAAAAGCAGAGGCAGAGACACTGAGGGGAACTGGAGATTTGAGGAAAGGGGGATGAGTTCAGTTGTGCAAATGGAGCCTATGGAGACTGCAGAATGACCAGGGGTGATGTGCAGTGGGTGCTTGTGATTCCAAAGCTCAGGAGAGTGGTCTGAACCAGAAGGAGAGGTTTAGGAATTATTAACATCTCAATGGTATTAGCAGTCATGACAGTTAATGAGATCACACAGGGAGATTGTGAACAGTGAGACAAATGAGGGTCTGTGACAGAGCACCAATAATTTAGGGACAGATGGAGAACAAAGGAGCCAAATAGGACACTTGCGGTGGAAGAGAGACTAGGAAAGCATGGCAGCACAGAAACTAAGAGTGTTTTAAGGAGAGAGAGGTCAATAGATCGACTGAGTTAAGGTCTATGCGGTGTCCACTGGATTTAATGATATGAGCATTGGTGCCCTAGTGAGACTGTCTTAGTGGAGTTGGGGGGTGTGGTAGAAGCTTGATGGAGTCAACAGAGGAATGGAAGGTAGGAGATCTGCAGATGTGGGGAAGTGGGTGATTAATCGACAACTCTTTGGAGAAATTCAGCTGTCAAACAGAGGAGAGAAAGGGCAGGAGCTGGAGGGTGAGGTGGGGTTGGAGACTTTTAGGGGATCTGAAAGAGATTGAAAAATGTTACAATGCCCCACAGGTAGGAGCTTGCGGTACGAAAAACAGAGAGGTGAACCCCAACAAATAAAGCTCGGAGAAAGTAGAGATGCTGGGGTTCATGGCCAGGGTGATGCTGCCCTTGGTAACAATTCCTAAGGGAAAGAGGGCAAGAAAGCAGGAGGGAGCAGAGGGGGAGTCAGAGCTTCAGTGTAGCACTAATGACAGTCTCCGAGGACCCCCTGGGAACATCAGTGGCCCTGCAGAGTTGTCCCAAGTTGAAGCAAGAGGCAGGGGCCTTTATGTTCAGCACTCACCAGTCATAGGATTCCAGCTTCCCTGCCAGGGAAGAGCATGACCTTGAGTGAGGTGGTTTTTCACAGGTGAGGCAATTCCTAAAGGGGCCTGACGGAAGAAGACCACCTCTAGATGGCACTCGCCACAACCAGGGCAACAAAACCCTTCAGTGAAGAGGGATCGGATTGGGGGAGCATGACAATTCCTCTCTTTTACCGAAAATATAAAGTTTAAGTTCCTTGACCCTATGTTCAACTCCCTCTATTGTCTGGCCTCTGCCCACCACTCTAGGCTTCTCATCCACCTTATAGTACAGCCCTACTCCTCACTTTGATCCCTCTGTGCCATGATTCTGATTTCTCCGGGTCTTCCTTCAGAATCTGTCTCAGATGTCGTTTTTGTGGGAATGCTTCCCTGATTCTCCCAGATAAAAGTAAATATCTTCCTTCACTCTCCTACCTTGTGTATATTTCTCTCTCTCTGTTTTGCACTTAATTACCCCATGTTGTCAGTTATCTCTTTCCCTGATTAGGCTATGAGCTCTCTGAGTGCAGGGACGCTATGTGAATGATCTTAGTCTCCCCAGCCCCACATGCTGGGCATAGAGGAGGAACTGAGTTACCATTAGCTAAATGAATATGTGAATTAATTTATGAATAGATGAATGAATTAATGAGCTGGCAGAATTTGGGCTTAGTGGGCGCTAATCTGGAGGCCAGTGCCAGGGAGGGTCACTAGCCATCTAAACAATAATGCCCAATGGGCATGGTGAGCCCTAGTCTAACCCATCTTGAGTTGACAGCCAAGAGGTCTTTCCTGGTAGGTGCGAGCAGTAGGATGTCTGGATAAAACAATGATCCACAAAAGGAAGCAGCATTTTTGTTCTGAGAAGGAAGGAGAAGGAGGGTTGGAAAAGGGTAGTGAGATATTCTGTCTCAATGGAAATAAGGCTTCAGCTATTGGCCATGAGTGCAAAGATAGGTTATGGCCACAGAACCCTGGAGTAGTGTGGGCTGGCAGTGTGGGGCCCAGGTAAGAGCCTTGGAATAGGGTGTAATCCAGTACCAGTGGGTTTGGGAAAGGGAGGTGGCAGCAGGAGGACAAGTAGGTCCAGGACTCCCCAGGCACACTGCATGCTGGGCTCAGGAAGACAAATCCTAGGTTCATCAGATCCTGTTGGGTGTGGGGCTGGGTACTAATGAACCTGCTTGGGGTGGGGTCATTTCATGGTCTGGAAGGTTCTTCCTTCTCTACTTCCCTCCACAAATAATTGTTTTCTTCAAGTATTTTCTCATTTAATCCTCACACTACCCTTTAACACTGATATTTATTTTTTATTTAATAAACACTGATAGAGAACCAACCATGTGCCAGGCACTGTTCTTACTAACAAATATTAATGGATTTGATGTTTACAACAGCATTGTGAGGTCGATAGGTACTTTTATCCTGTTTTACAGTTGAGGAAATGAAAATCCAGGGATTGAGGTTACATAGCTAGCAGGTAAATGATTGTTTGCATTTTACACAACGTAGGGGTTTATTCATTCATTCACCAAGTAGTTACTGATAGCTTCCCTTGGAAGAGGCCCTGTGCTAGGCTGTATGATACAGTGCCAAATAAGCCGGGGGAAGTCCCAGCCTTCAAGATGCTCACAGTTTGGGTCTTGCATTCCATTCTGGTAAGGCTTGGTGATTGCAGATTCTTCATGGATGCTTCCTGCTTATCTGTCTAGAAATTCTTTGTCTTTAAGCCACCTTAAAGATAGAGATGTTACTCTCAAGCCCTCTGATCTGCTTCTCTGGCAAATACCTGGCTTGTTTCTACCCAGCTGGTTCTATATGAAGAAAGCACAACCCCAACTCTAGAAGTGAGTGGAATACGTGGTTTCCAGCCATATCTTCTTGGCTTTGTCCATACTGTCTCCTTCACTTGGAATGTGATCTCCAACAATTCATCCTTGCCAACCAACTTTGACAATAGCAGCTCTGAAGAGAGCTTCTTTGACTGTCTCTAGCCCTACTATGACAACGCATTCAGTGTATGCTTACTGAGGACACTCTCTTAATTCTCACATTGACATTAATTCTCACAACAATTCTGTGAGAAAGATCTTAGCATCTCCATATTATACATAAGAAAAACAAAGCTCAACAAAATGAAAGAACTTGCCCAAGGTCCCCTACCTAATAAGCAGCAGAGCTGGGATTTGAACCCATATCTGTCTGATTCTGAAGACCAAGCTGTGTTTTTTTCTTTTTTCTGTTCTCTTTATTTTATTGCGTTAGAAATTTATTTCCTTCACATATACAGAATATAAAACCTATCTTCACGATGAATTATGCCTCTCTGCTCTCATTTTTTCACACAAAAATTAATGACCACTTCCTGAAAAAAACGGAAATAAATCCAGAAGCCCACACCCTTAACCAGGGCCCTACACCAGTGCTACTTGAGCTTTTGTTTCTGGAATCCTTGGATATTCCACAATTATGCAGTTGCTTATGGTCTTCAGTTGTTTCATGTGTGAATTTCTTGTCTGCTCAGCTTGATTTTTATCTCCTGTGATGCACACAGTAAATGCATAATAAATGTTTGTTGAATGAATGGATTTTACATGTATCTTGCTGAAATATACGCAGCTCCGTTTGATTCACTAGAGTGGCATACCCGAACAAGAAATAATTTTTCTTAATGTGTCCCTTATAAATTGAACCCGACCATATTTGATTAATTTCACATCATGCATTTTTATTGCACCAATCACTCTGGTATCAGGTCATATTTATTTTAAAAACAGATTCACAAAGGGTGCTGGGCTGGAGTGACAGTGTAAATATGTTAATAATAAAAATAATACTAAAGATATTTTACTGGAAACTCTCGCATGCTAATGATGAGTAAGTGCATTCTACAGAAATATGTTTGATTTACAGTGCAATTAATTTCAAAAAGATTCAGATCCTATACCATATCTTCTATACTTAGATAATGAAAACTAAAAATGAATATTCAGGCCATAAAATCAGACGAACAAAAATCACCTTGAAGACCTTTAGCATTTTAGTTAGAACAATAGCCCAATCACTGAAAATGATGCCATTGTCGGATCAAACGTGTCCAGATTAGGCAGATCCTCCTGGGTAGCCGCAGCGATTTTGCACTGCGCAGACCATGCGTGCGCCCTGTACAGCCCTCACGATGCAAAACGCCACATATTATCCAGTGACCCAAGAGCCCTGGCACCTTCAATCATGCAACGGAAGGCTTTGGGGGTTTCTCATGCAGGAGGAAGCAAAGTCTTTCATGTCAACTCGCATTGTGGGATGTGCGAGCATTTCCATAGTTAGGTATTTGGCCCCATCCTAGGATCCAGCTAAAAAGGAAATGCATTCTTACACCCTATTCAAACTGCAAGAAATAAAAAAATGTGCTTCATTTGGTATTTCATCTCTTAGCTCAGATGTTCTAAGAAAGCGTGCATTCTTATGCACACTTTGGGGAAAGATGCCCATTTTTGTAATAGGATTTATAAAGTTGACTCTGCCCGCTTTGTATCCAAGAGGGGAAGAAGCAGATGCTGCAGAGCCATCACGCACCACGGGGATCTTCCCGTCAGTGCAAAATGGTTGCGATTTTCCCTCATTTATTGAGGACAGATCTGCTGTGAGGTAGCAGACACCAGACTTGTAGCTAGAACTATTTTGGCTTATTAAACAAATCTTATGTATAACTTTGGTTTAAAAAAAAATACAAATTTAATTTTAAAAAAGAGAGATGCCAGCTGGAGATAGTGCCTTTTTATATTTCTCTGGCAGCAATTATTCATCTTAAAAGAAATACCGTCGAGTGAATTATCACCATTTCCGTTAAATTAAACCCACAAGCACCCAAAACAAATAGGAAGGGACTAAACGGGGCCTTTACAAAATCTCACCGCTCAGTAGCCAAATTATATCCCCCGAGGACCAGAATCACGGAGAAGAAAGTAACAGAAAACACAGCATAAGAGCTTTTTGTTATGAGCTTTTCAGTATTATTTTACCTTTAATCTCTGTGCACAATTACTTTGAGAAACATAAATTTTTTATTTAAAAATAAAATATTAAGGTAATCTACATCAAATGAGAAAAATTGAAACAAAGTAAGATATAGGGAAACTTGTTAATGATGCAGAAATGTTTTCTGGTTGGTTTACCATCAACCCCTTCCAGTTAGAAACCATCTTACTCTTGGGTATTCTTTTAAGGATCTGAAAAGGGGGAACGAGGGAGATGACTATTTACACCCAGGAAAGTCTGTGTTTTCAAGGGATTTTTTTTCTTCAGTAGGCTCTGTGCCCAACATAGGGCTTGAACTCTCGACACTGAGATCAAGAGTCGGATGCTCTACCAACTGAGCCAGCCAGCCAGGTGCTGTAAGGAATGTTTAATATAAAACGATTAGTACAACTCATTGCCATTTAACCATCTCTCCCACCTGGTCTTCACTCTCTGGACATTGTTTTCTTTTTTTCCTCTGCTTCTGCATCCTAAAAGGCGGCAACGGCCAGCATGACCCATGTTTTACCCAGAACATGGAAAAATTAATGCTGAACGTGTTCATGGTTTTTGGTTTTTAATGATCTTGCCAGTTAAGAGAACTAACTTGCTTTTTCCCCACTGTGGGTCAAAACATTAAACTGAATTATTGAGTTGCCTGATTCCCCTGCTTCCATCCCCACCAAGAAGCAGGGGCAGGCCAGACTGGGGTGAGTCCCACAGGACCGTGGCGGGGCTCTGGCTCCAGCTGGGTTTTTTATGTGTGAGGTTGGAGGGCAGAGAGAGACTAGAAGAGCAAGTCTAAAAAAGGCTGCCATTTGAAAAGGCTTGTCAGAAGGCAGGAGGCAAAAAGCAGAGAAAGGGCAAACAAGAAAGATGTTCCTGACACCGGGCGTACTTGCCCACCTCAGCCTGTGAAGCACCAGCTGGAGGGCCGGAAGTGTTCACTTAATGGGTCAGAAGAGCGGGGAGACAGGATCTAAACCACCAGCACATCAGAAAAAAGAGCTAAGCTATTACATCACAGAGTGGTAGTGAAGGGCCCAGGCTCAGAGGGCTCAGATCCAGCTCTGCCCTTACTGGCTGTGCTTTGGCAGATTCCTCCTCTATTCCAAAACTCAGGTTCCTCACCACTGCTGTGACGGAAGACGGGGAATCATCAGAATACTTAAATTAGGTTCCCATCTGTAAAATGGGAATCGTGAGAATATTTCATTCATAGGGGCAATTAGGAGGATTCAAAGACATCATACTTAACAAGTACTTCACTTAACAGGGTACCTGGATGGCTCGGTCGGTTAGGTGTCCGACTTCAGCTCAGGTCACGATCCCACGGGTTCGTGGGTTCAAGCCCCACGTAAAAATAAACATTAAAAAGAAAAGTGCTTCACTTGTTTCTACTGAAACATTACCAGTTAGTAACCTCCAACCAATTTACTTACTTAAAATTGTAACTTATCCCGGATTTCCTGTTTTGTCTTCCTCCCAGAGCTCATACCACTCACTTATTTTAGGTGTTACTTACAAAAAAATTTCACCATCATCATTCTCCCTCTCTTAGAATGTAAGCTCCTTGAGGGGAGGGTTTTTGTCTTGTTTTGTTCACTGAGTCTATCCCTAGTACCTAGGCACAGTGCCTAGCTAGGTGCTAATAAATTTAGTTGTTGAATAAATAAGTGTTGTGTAACATTATTATTACCATTCCAGGGTCAGAAACTCTTGACAACCCCTTAAATGGGAAAAAACAGGGGAAGGCAAATATAAAAAACTCTAGGTAGCTAATCATTTGTAAAACTTGCACGGAGTTCTCAGTGGAGATTTCCTATTTGACCTTTCACATCAATCACACAAAACATCCTGGAATCTTTAGGGCAAAGGTTAAAGAGGAAGGACAGAAGCCATGACCAGCTGAGATCTGAGGTAGGGAAGGGACCCAGCTATTGTGCTGATCCTGGGAGGGGAGACTGAGGCACAAAGTCTGGGATCCATCGAGGGGGTCAGGAACTAGTTTCTATGACTGAGGAGGGCAGCATATTTTCCTTTTAAAAGTTTATGTTTGTGATCTATTTTATGATTATGCAAGTAATATTGGGCTTTGAAATATTATCCAAAAGCTACAGATACCTCAACCCCCTAATCCTTCCCTAGAGAGAGTCACTGTAGTTGTTTATGAATGTCTGTAGGCCTCTGCCAAAGCATTTGTAGAGATGTAGAGATGTATGTGTATCTATATGTATAGATGTATGTGTACGTGTGCATATTTTTTCAAAATATAAATGCTATCACACTCTATATGCTACTATTCAAATACCTTTTATCATCCTGTAACATGTGTGTTATATTCCTGTGTTTAACTTGCTGAAGATCTACGTCAGTTTTTATTATTTTTTTTTTAATTTTTTTTTTTTTAACGTTTATTTACTTTTTGAGAGAGAGAGAGCATGAACGGGGGAGGGTCAGAGAGAGAGAGGGAGACACAGAATCGGAAACAGGCTCCAGGCTCTGAGCCATCAGCCCAGAGCCCGACGCGGGGCTCGAACTCCCGGACCGCGAGATCGTGACCTGGCTGAAGTCGGACGCTTAACCGACTGCGCCACCCAGGCGCCCCTCTACGTCAGTTTTTAATGGCAGCAGGTGTTTTTAGGTTAATGGTGAGCAATTTAAAAAATAATTTTTAGCCCCATGTCAGGCTCTGTGCTGTCAGCACTTAAGAGTCTCTCTCACTCTCTCTCTCTCTCTCTCTCTGCCCCTCCCTTGCCTGTGCTCTCTCTCTCTCAAAATAAATAAACATTTTAAAAAATGATAATTTTTAATAGGGTTATTTTTTTATAAATGGGTTTTTAAAATATTTTTTTATATTTTATATTTTATATATCTATATATCTATATATTTATATATACATATATATTTATTATTTAATAATTATTTTTAATAATTTTAAATTAATAATTTAAAAATAATTTTAAACTAATAATTTAAAAAATATTTTAAATAAATATTTAAATATTATTTAAATAATAAATATATATATTTATATGTATAATTATAAATATATATTTATATTTATATAAATATTTTATATTTATATTTTTATATATTTTATATTTTATATTTTTTTATAGAATAGGGTTATTTTTTAATATTTTTTATAAAATGTTTTAGTCATTATTTTTGAGAGAGAGAGAGAGAGACAGAGCATGAGCAGGGGAGGGGCAGAGAGAGAGGGAGATACAGAATCTGAAACAGGCTCCAGGCTCCCAGCTGTTAACACAGAGCCCAATGCGGGGCTTGAACCCACGAACGGTGAGATCATGACCTGAGCCAAAGTCAGACACTTAGCAGACAGAGCCACCCAGGTGCCCCAATAGGGCTTATTTTTTAGAATACTTTTATTTTTAAATTTATTTTTATTTATTTATTTTGTATGGATAATTTGTCTAAGGTCACTTTATTTATTTATTTATTTATTTAAAAGTTTATTTATTTGTTTCTTTTGAGAGAGACAGAGACAGTGTGAGTGGGGGAGGGTCAGAGAGAGAAAGGGAGACAGAGAATGCCAAGCAGGCTCCACATTGTCAGCCTGGAGCCCCATGCGGGGCTTGAACTCGTGAAACTGTGAGATCATGACCTGAACCAAAACCAAGAGTTGGACACTTCACTGAATGACACACCCAGGCACCCCTTAAACTTATTTACTTTTTATTTTTTATTGCTTATTTATTATTGAGAGAGAGAGAGCATGAGCCAGGGAGGTGCAGAGAGAGAGGGAGACACAGAATGTGAAGCAGGCTCCAGATTCTGAGCTGCCAGCACAGGGCCCGACACGGGGCTTGAGCCCACGAACCGTGAGATCATGACCTGAGCCGAAGTCAGACACTCAACCGACTGAGCCATCCAGGCGCCCCTTAAATTTATTTTTAAAGTTTTTTATTTTGAGAGAGAGAGAGAGAGTGCATGCCTGTGCCAATGGGGAGAGGGGCAGAGAGAAAGAGAGGGAGAAAGAGACTCCCAAGCAGGCTCTGTGCTGTCAGCGCAGAGCCCAATGTGGGGACTGATCCCACAAACCATAAGATCATGACCCGAGCTGAAATCAAGATTTTGACGCTTAACCGACTGAGACACCCAGGCGCCCAAACTACTTTTAGATTTGCAGAATAAGTGAGAAGACAGAACAGAGTTCCTATATGGCCTGTACCCAGTATCCCTTATTATTAACATCTTACTTATGCTACTACAGTACATTTGTAAAAATGAATGAACCAACTAAAGTTGAGCTTAGTTGAGTTTAGCTTATTAGTAAATGGTTTAGTTTATTAACTGAACTTCATAGTTTATCCAAATTTCCTTTGCTTAATATCTTTTTCTGTTCCAGGATCCCACCTCGGATAGCACATTAACATTCGATAGTAGACCTGCTTAGGCTCCTCCTGACTGTGATAGTTTCTCACACTTTCTCTGGTTCATGATGAGCTTAACTATTTGAGGAGTACTGGTCAAGTCTGTCATAGGATGCACCTAAACTGGGATTTATCTGATGTTTTCCTCATGATTAGACGGTAGCTATGGGCTTTGGGGAAGAAGACCACAAAGGTAAAGTGCCATCGTATCAAGAGTGCGTAATATCAACATGACTTATTACTGTTGATATTATCTTTGATCACCTATCACTGAGGTAATGGATATTGATTTTATCCCTTGAGTTATAATCCAGTGCTACTTTATTTCTTTGGTGGCTCAAATTTTTCAGCTTCGGTCACTGGCTTTCAGTTGGCTCTTGTGTCCCCTTGATATACCTCCATCAATGTAGACTTTTTTTAATATTTGTTTATTTATTTGGAGAGAGAGAGAGAGAGAGAGAGAGAGAGAGAGAGAGAGAGAGCAGGGAAGGGGCAGAAAGAGAGGGAGACACAGAGTCCCAAGCAGGCTCTGCAGCTGTCAGCACAGAGCCTGATGCAGGGCTCAAACCCACTAACCATAAGATCATGACCTGAGCTGAAACCAAGAGTTGGATGCTTAACTGACAGAGCCACCCAGACTCCCCTAGTTGTTGTTGTTGTTGTTGTTGTTGTTGTTTTGCCAACCACTTCCTTACCTTCGGGCACTACAAGCTGCTCCAGGTTCGTCTTGGATGTTTCCTGTCCCAGCCCTAGAATCTGCCATTTCTCCAAGGAGCCCTGGTTCCTTTCATTGAAGAATGGTATAAGACACCAAGACCTTGGCACTAGGTCTTCTTATAGTGAGCAAATTTATCTTTCTAGGAAGAATTAAGATGTCTATGGACTTTCTCTTTCATTCAAAATGAAAATTATTAATTCAAAATTGCTATTATTGGGCCTGAAGGACAAACATATATTACAAGAATTTATTATTTATTGGGAAAAGTATTCATCTTTTGCAGCCTACGTATATAGGACATTTTAGAATTCATCAAATGGTATCACGTGACCTACCAGGCAGAGGTTATCATTTCCACTTCCTGAATGAGAAAACCAAGGCAGAGAGAGATGATACGACTCTTTTCTACCAGAGTCACACAGCTACACCAAAGCTAGAATGAATTTGTTCCACTCAAAGCAACATTTTGTGCTGAAATTTTGGCAAAGAACCAGGAAAACAAAATGAGTGATTTATAGCTGCCCCCCACTTATTTCCTAGAACCTTTCTCCAGCATCATATCCAGATTTTGCTGGAAATTATACACACTCATCGGTGCTTGGACAGAACAGATTCTCCTAGGTGAAGCATGTTCTGAGACTTGCCCCTTAAGAGAGACTCCCCTCAGAATTGCTACCCCTGTCCCGTAAAAGCAGAAATTAGTTCTTAGGCTATTTCCTAAAGCCAAACCAGGCACTCAGCCTCAAGTTCCATAGGGTCAAGCAGGTCTTGTAAATGAGGGTAGCAAACTACAGCACACCTGTCTTGATGAACGCTGGTGACAAGGAGGCTGTGGACCCAAAGTTGCCACATCTTTCCAATTTTCCAAGAGCAGCAGAGAAGTCTTCAGCAGGCCAAGACTGTGTGGGCTGGTTTCAGCTTTCAAGCTACCCGGGTTTTTGTTTGTTTGCTTTTCGTTTTTTTTGTTTGTTTGTTTGTTTTTACTTCTGGCTAGCACTTGCTCATCACTGTTGTAGGCACTGTTTTTGCTCAAAGACAGTATTGAGTGACAGTATTCACACACTGTTTCAACAACCACTTACCTCATTTATTTTTCATTCGGGAAATATTATTGACTATGTATCGCAATTGTCCTGGACCACTGATACAGAGAGGATTATTCTAAGTAGGGTCACTCCACATGTGTGGAGGAGAGTGTTCGCCTAGGACAGGTCATCAGATGATAATAATCCTAACTCACTGTCATACAAATATTTACTGAACATCTATGATTTTTTTTCTCCTGTGCTAGGCATCAGGCATGAGATGATGACTGAAATATGTCCCTGCTCAGGTTACTTCTAGCTTAGTAGATTGTCTCTCCATGACGTGGGTGAGCTGGGAAGATGACAGAATCAGGAAGGTTTTAAAATAACAGTATTTAGGGCCGTCTGGGTGGCTTAGTCGGTTGAGCATCCAACTCTAGATTTTGGCTCAGGTCATGATCCCAGGGTTGTGGGATTTTTATTTTTAAATGTCTATTTATTTATTTTGAGAGAGAGAGTGCATGCATGTGCGCACGTACACTGGGGGAGGGACAGAGAGAGAGAGAGAGAGGGAGAGAGAGAATCCCAACCAGGCTCCATGCTGTCAGTGCAGAGCCCAACTTGGGGCTCCATCTCCTGATAGTGAGATCATGACCTGAGCTGAAATCAAGAGTCGGTCACTTAACCGACTGAGCCACCCCAGCACCCCCAGGGTGTCAGGATTGAGGCCCGTGTTGGGTTCTGTGCTGAGCGTGAAGCCTGCTTAAGAGTCTCTCTCTCCGGGGCACCTGGGTGGCTTAGTCGGTTAAGTGTCCGACTTCAGCTCAGGTCATGATATCGTGGTTCATGAGTTCAGGCCCCGCATTGGGCTCTGTGCTGACAGCTCAGAGCCTGGAGCCTGCTTTGGAATCTGTGTCTCCCTCTCTCTCTGCCCTTCCCCTGCTCGAACTTACTCTGTCTCTGTCTCTCTCAAAAATAAATAAAACATTTAAAAAAATTTAAAAAGGATTCTCTCTCTTTCTCTCTGTCTCCCTCTGCCCCTCTCTCCTTGAGTGTATGCACATGCTCTCTTTCTCTCGCTCTCTTTCTCTCAAAGAGTTTCAAATAAAATAAAATAAAATAAAATAAAATAAAATAAAATAAAATAACACTATTTGGGGGCCCACCTTCAAATATCTAAAGAGATATTGCTCATGTGTTTTAAACATCAGTTCTTGTCTACTCAGGACAGGACACGAGGGGATTATCTTAAATGGGAAGAGGAGGGACTTATTATCTATCAATGGGGGGAAAACCTACTTGAAAGGATTGTGAGATGGTGATGATTTTGAGTAAGGATGAGGTTATTTTAGGAACAGGAGCTGCTGATTATTATTGGGAGCTTGGGGCTTCCAAGTCAGCCAGTTACTAGCTGTATGATCTTGAGGAACTGATTTCATCTTTCTCAGGGTCGGTTACTTCATTCATTAAATGGGGATAAAAACAGTATTTATGTATTGAATTGTTGTGAGGATTAAATCAGATTAGGTATATAAAGGCATCAGGTGTATCTGTGTCAGGCACAGAGTAAGGTTCAACCCCTTTTGCACTGCTGGTTGGAATGCAAACTGGTGCAGCTACTCCAGACAACAGCATGGAGTTTCCTCAAAAAATTAAAAATAGAACTAACCTACGACCCAGCAATTGCACTACTGGGTATTTATCCAAAGGACACAGGAGTGCTGATTTGAAGGGGTACATGCACCCCAATGTTTATAGCAACACTATCAACAATAGCCAAAATATGGAAAGAGTCCAAATTTCCATCCACAGATGAACAGATAAAGATGTGGTGTGTGTGTGTCTATGTGTATGTATATACGTATATACATACACATACACACACACATATATATATATACATGTGTATATACGTATATACATATATACATACACATATACACACATAATGGAATATTATTTGGCAATCAAAAACAATGAAATTTTGCCATTTGCAACAATGTGGGTAGAAATAGACTGTATGATGCTAAGCAAAATTAGAGAAAGACAAATATCATGTGATTTCACTCATATGTGGAATTTAAGATACAAAACATATGAACATAAGGGAAGGGAAGCAAAAATAATATAAAAACAGGGAGACAAACCATAAGAGACTCTTAAATACAGAGAACAAACTGAGGGTTGCTGGCAGACTGTTGGGTGGGGGGGAAGAACTAAAGGGGTGAGGGGCATTAGGGAGGAGACTTGTTGGGATGAGCACTGGGTGTTACATATAAGTGATGAATCACTAAATTCTATTCCTGAAATCATTATTGAACTATATGTTAACTAACTTGGATTTAAATTTTTAAAAAAAGAATAGATTTTACATTAGAGCTGAAAAATCAACTAAAAAAAACTAACAGAGCCAAAAATATGGATTGTTTTGGGAACATTAAAATTAATTAATTTTGTTAATTTTTTATTCAGATATTTCCAATGTGTTCAGACTTAGGGTAGCTTTTCTAGAATTTATTACTGTAACCTAAAACTTAAGCAAATGCATTTTTGAAGATTAAGATATAATTTTCAGTAACTTTATAAAGTAAGTTATTTCTTAGTATTTCTTTGTGGTTGGCTAAGTGATATAATAATAAAAGCTTTTTAAAAATTAAAAAAAAAATAGGGCCACCTGGGTGGCTCAGTGGGTTAAGTGTTGAACTTAGGTCATGATCTCACGGTTTGTGGGTTCGAGCCCTGCATCGGGCCCTGTGCTGACAGCTGAGCCTGGAGCCTGCTTCAGATTCTGTGTCTCCCTCTCTCTCTGCCCCTCCCCTGCTTGCTCTCTGTCTCTCTCTCTCTTGAAAATAAACATTTAATTTTTTTTAAAAAATTTACAAAAAAGGTTCCACCAATGATGGATGCTATTCATTTCTATCAATCAACGCTGGCCCTATCTGGGAAAAAAAAACCAAACACCACCACCGCTCTACACATGAGCATAAGCTGTCTTTTGAGAGACATCAAAGACTGCTATGTATTGTGCGACTTACAGTCTCATTGAAAACACATGTGAACACTCAGAAAGTGAAATAAATATAAGATTAAAATAATAGAGTCGGGGGTGCCTGGGTGGCTCAGTCAGGTAAGCATCCGACTCTTGATTTCCACTGAAGTCATGATCTCATGGTTTGTGAGTTCCAGCCCCACATCAGGCTCTGTGCTGACAGCGTGGGGCCTGCTTGGGATGCTTTCTCTCCCTGTCTCTCTGCCCTTCCCCAGTGCATGTGCTTCTCTTGCTCTCTCTCTCTCAAAATAAATAAACATTTAAAAATAAAATAAAATAAAATAAAATAAAATAAAATAAAATAAAATAA
>NW_024412401.1:48136944-48138948 GCF_014898765.1 Herpailurus yagouaroundi | reverse complement strand
AAAATAAAATAAAATAAAATAAAATAAAATAAAATAAAATAAAATAATAGAGTCAGCAGAGTGAAGTGGTTAAGAGCATGGAGACAATAAAATATGTGAGCACTTAGAACAGTGCCTGCCACCTAGGAATTGTTTGCCCTTGACAGAGCAAAACCACAGTGTGAGCTAAGGTCAACTGTTAAGTGAAAGCTTCAAAAGAGACCTATAGGAATTCTCAGGTGGGAGAAATTGCTCCAAATGAGCGTGCACCAAACAGATGGGTAAGGTTTGAATGCACTAATCTGTAATACGCTTGATAAGAAGGATCTTGGTTTTCTCAAGCAATGAGCAATTATTCACTATTTGGATGTTCTAAGCTTTTATTTTTAAAACATTTGCTGGCACTACTTTGAATAACCTACTTGTCAGCTTCAAAGAAAGACACCTACATTTGTTTCTGATATTTTGAATACGTCCCAGAACCAGTCCTCTATATTGCGATCGTGTTCTATAAACTTTACTTCATAGCAATTATAACTCTGCAGCACATTTAACTTACTAATATTTATTGAAATATTTTTAGCTGCAAAAACATTTTATGTTCACTGTTATTTATTAATGCCCTGTTTTAAAATATTACACATAAAATTTATTCCAGTGCACATTAGTAAATAAATTATGCTTGTAATTTCTAATGCATTTTTAATTATAAATTTATCCATGTCTACCTTTATTTATGATAGTGGTGTCTCACTGTTGAACATACTGTATATTAATGGAGACACTGTTAATTATGCATTCTTAGAAGTTGCATTCGACAAAACATACGAGTCTGTTTTTTACATCCTTAAGTCCTGTTAACATCAATTAATTTAGGAGTTGGCACTCACAGTACTAGCTAACCTTTAGAGACAGAAAAGATACTATTAGCAGCTGGTTACAGGGCCTGGACTTGGGGAAAGGACTACAATTATATATTAAGTGTAGCTAGAGAGATGCTATAGAATTCCAGCCAGATGTTTCATTTTCACCCTGAGTATCCAAAAAGGGATAGCCACCAGAAATAATATTCAGTCCCAAAACAACAGAACAAAGCTCAGTGAATCTCTGCTGACCCCCAGAACTGATCTGTACCTAAGTAACATCTCCAAAGCGTTGTCTTAAGATTTTCTGGATGGTTAATGTGGTGCTTCCCTTCCACCCACCAAACACAACTTGTTGTAAACTATACCTTTGCTTTAAAAAATTCTTCACATTTATGTCATTTTAATATGAAAAAAACACTATATTGCTCTGAAATTGTACACTTCTTGGGAGCTTCCTTAAAAGAGTTTGAATGGATTTTTGACACCTAATTTACTGTTGTCCTGAAATTGCTTTGTACCATAAGAGTATAAATGCCTATGTTTTCCCTATGGGAGGAAAAAATATATTTCAAAAGGAGAGGAAACCAAAATTGGGGAAATAGCAGGGAAACATATTCACATATATAAAATATTAAGAACACACATTTGCAGAGAAACTAGAAGGTGCTTCTGTTTTCCCACAGCTCTGGCAGGGCTTGAAAGAGCATTACTTTCATCCGATTATGTTTACTCTTAGCTTGTTGTCATAGGCTTGGCAAAGTGGTATTTTCCATGTGCAAATTCTGCTTATACAGAATAAGATTTTCAATTGTTTCAATTCATGTGCGTGTTTTGAGCATCTTTTCATTTAATATGCATTTTATCAACTGTTTATAGTGTTTTAAGATTTTAGTGTAGAAAAAGAAATAACAAACATTCCTTTCCTTATGGACTGTCAAGGGGATAGATGTATACTGAAAGAACAGAAAATGTGATAAATGTTGAACACAGAGAATGAGGCTCTTTGTGTGGCCTAACAGGAAGAAGTTATCTGGGAAAGCTTCCTGGAGGAAGCAGTATGTGACTTGGGTCTTCACGAATGAATAGACTATACTTAGAAATAGTTCTAATTGTGTGTGTGTGTGTGTGTGTGTGTGTGTGTGTGTGTGTGTGTGTGTGT
>NW_024412401.1:48079655-48136934 GCF_014898765.1 Herpailurus yagouaroundi | reverse complement strand
TGTGTGTGTGTGTGTGTGTGTGTGTGTGTGTGTGTGTGTGTGTGTGTTTTAAAAGCACATTGGAGTTTATCCTTTTATAATATTGCCACATGTTGTCTAGAAACTAAGATAGCCGCTAGAGAGAACACAAGGTGCCCTGAGGAACATCTGCAGCCGTCTTAGACCTTCCAACCATTCTGGCTGCCATTGACCGGAAGGCAAGACTGGCAGAAGAACTGCCCACCAACCCACAAAATTATAAGAAATAATAAATGGTTGTTGCTTTAAGCCACGAAGAAGAAGGAGGAGGTGAAGGAAAATGGGGGAAGGAGGAGGGAAGGAGAAGGAGGAGGAAGAAGGGGAGTTTACTGAGTGGAAGGGGATAGGGCAACTGAGGTTTGAGCAGGAAATAAGGAAGCAAATGCACAAGGGACCTGATGCTTGCTGCCCATCTTTGTGTGCCATGGCATCAGAGCTGGCATTTACAGAACACTTTCTGTATGCCAGACAATGTTCTAAGCAGTGTCCACACATCACCTCATTGAATCCTCACAACAACCTAGATGAAGGAACTGAGATGTAGAGAAGACAAATAACTTCTTGAAGCCCACATAGCCAAAGGGTGTCTTTGAACCTCTGTCCATTTCCCGTGTTCCGGTCCTGGGGACTGGAAGAAAAGGAACTCTACCATGGCCTCCTTTCCAGTTGGAACTGAAGTCTATGAAACCTGATTGTCATGGGTGTGCTGAAGTACTGGTTCCTCTGCCCTCCTGTCTACTGGAGTCTCCCAGCGGGCCCCTGGTCCAGCACCACCAATGTGTTGTAAAAATATAATTTTTCTGTTTGTCAGCTGTCATGGTCCTACCCCCATGTACTCCTGGGCCAGGAGAGAGGTCAATGTATGCTTTCCTTTGTAATGCCACTCCTATTCCCACTTCTTAGAGGCTAAGCCATATGGTTGGTCTGTCCTCTTTCCTCTTGATCTACCAACCTTCCCGACGCCATTCCAGTCAGTTTCCTTTTCACCCTATGTCTATTCACCATCCTGGGGTCCACATGGCATCTCAGTTCTTTGTCTCACTTTCAATAACTTTTTCTTCCATTCTACTTCAGCCAGGACCTCACTCTCACATGGCCCTTCATCTGAGGTTATGAAGATAGACATCTCTGAGGATAACCTCCATTTTTGTGCCTTAGTCCATTAGTGACCTCCATTGCATATGTTCTAGGACCTGCAGGCCAGTGACATGAGCCTTTCTGGAATTCTCCTATTTACCTATCCAGCATCCATTCTGTGGACCTTTGTTTTAAGCACTTTTGCAGGGGCAGGGGAGGGGGCGTGCAGCACGGAGCCCAATGCGGGGCTTGAACTCATGACACTGAGATCAAAACCTGAGCTGAGATTGAGTTGGCTGCTTAACCGACTGAGCCACCCAGGCACACCATTTTTTAAAAATAATTTACTTTTGGGGGTACCTGGGTGACTCCGCTGGTTGAGCGTCCAACTTCAGCTCAGGTCCTGATCTCGCAGTCTGTGGGTTCGAGCCCCATGTTGGGCTCTGGGCTGACAGCTCAGAGCCTAGAGCCTGATTCAGATTCTGCCACTCCCTCTCTCTCTGCCCCTCCCCCACTCATGCTCTGTCTCTCTCCATCTCTCAAAAATTAATAAATGTTTAAAATTTTCAAAAAAAATTTACTTTTTTCTTTTTCTTTTTTTTAAGTTTATTTATTTTGAGAATGGGGGGGGGGGAGCAGTAGAAAGAGAGGGAGAAAGAGAATCCCAAGCAGGCTCTGTGATGTCAACACAGAGCTCCACATGGGGCTCCATCTCACAAACAGCGAAATCATGACCTGAGCCAAAATCAAGAATTGGATGCTTAACTGACTGAGCCACCCAGGTGCCCCTAAACATTTTATTTTTAAATAATCTCTACACCGAACTTGGGGCTCAAACCCACAACCCTGAGATCAAGAGTTGAATGCTGACCTATTGAGCCAGCCAGGTGCCCCTTTTTAAAGCACTCTTAAAAAGCTAAAGTCTTAAATTATTGACCTCCCCCCCCCACACACACACCTGTCTGGCAAAACTTCCTTAGATTAACCCAATTGCTTACTCTTTGTGTGCCTGTATCTTGACTTTTGAAACTAACAGTTTTAGAACAATCACACAAACCATTATATTAGTATTACCAATAAATTCAGAGACTCCATTCTCAGGGGGGGCCCCCAACATTGTCCTTGAAATCTTATACTTCCCTGCCTTCCAACTTGCCTACTCTTTCAAATTCAATCAAACTTGACTGTAAGTTTCATGAGGGTGGAATCCTTGTCTGTTTTTTTCACCATTGAATCTCCGGTGCCTGGGATAAACTTAATACATAGGCACTCGGTAAGTATCTGTTTACTGACTAGCTATGTGCCAGGCTCTATTCTGTGTGAGTTTATGCATTAATTCATTAATCCTCATGACAACCCAATGAAGTTAGTTAGGACTTTTGTAATTCCATTTTACAGATAAGGAAATTTAGAGGGGGTGTTTGAAGTCACAAAACTTGCAAGAGATACAGTTCCTTAGAACCTGTAAAACCTTAGGGGATCCAGTTGATTTCAGTTTTAGATAGGTTGAGTTTTATGTGTCTGAGGGACAAACAGCAGCTGTGCTTCAGGCCAGAGTTCAAAAGGGACGTGAAAATGAAGATTAATATTTAGGAGGGGACCTGGTGACCTCGGATTTTCAAACCTTGTTCACACAGGTTGCTTAGCAGAGTGCCTCCAACTGGTCCCCAATGGAACTATGATGGTGTGTGTGCAAGAACACATTTGGGTCTTAAGGTGCTTTTTTTTGTTGTTTTTTTCTCTGTATAAGCCAAAGCAATCACATATTTGAATAGATGGGGGAGGATCCATGGTGTATTCGTTAGTGACTTTAATCTTGTGTAATCATGCCCCAGGGCTGAAATTCAGCCTTGATTTTTTTTTTCCTTTTTCTTTTGCTCAGCCTCATTTTTGAGAGGCGTTCTGGACTCTTTCTCAGGAGAGAGAACCTATCACTGCACCACTTGGGTCCTTCTTTCCCTTCACCGTGGCTTCCCCCATTGATTCTGTCGGGAGAGACTTCCAACGGTGAGCTCTTGTTCCGTGCCAGCCCTCTTACCTCGTGGAAACCTCCCTTCAGTTCTTAAAAAAAAGATTTTTTTTTCATTTATTTTTGTGGAAGTATGGTTGAGACCTGCAGTTCTTGAGGAAGAGAATTCTTTCCATTTTGCAGATAATAAAGGTAATGACTAATGTTTTCTAGGTATTTCTGTGTCAGGCACTGGGCTCAGTGCTTTAATAGCTTCATCCCATTCGATTCTCACAGGAAGCCTCTAAAGTTGGATCTATTGTATGGATGAGAGAACTGAGTCTGAGAGGTGTCTTTTCCGAGAATACACTAGTTACACTTGGCATCTGAACCCAAGTCCTAAGCCTTTGTGACCCAGACGCAAACTGCCTCATCACTCATTTCTGGGTGAATGGAGGACTTTTGAAAGAGAATGCTAATGTTGATTTCTATCCGACGAAAATCCACAGACGGGTGCCTGCGCTACATTTCCCAGCTGATCTCTGACTCAGGCCTTAGCCAGACCGCAGAAGTGCAGCGCATGCGTACGTCCTTTCGTTCGGCCCCGCCCCCCCGGGAGGGCTTAACTCCTTGCTCTGGGGCTTGCGCACTGCATCCCCAGCCAGCTGCTTCCCCCCCCCCCCCCGGTCGGGGACTTCCGGTACGCGGGGTGCAGTTCCGGGTCGTGGCGCGGCTCGGGGGCAACAGGGCTGCTGCTCGGCCGGCCGGCGGCGGCGAGCGCTGGGGGCATGAGGGCGAGCTGGGAAAGCGGCAATTGAGCCGGCCGGGAAGAGCGCCAGTCCCCAAGGAGTCCGAGAGTGAGGAGCCCTGGGCAGGGGCCGGGAGGCGCGGGGAAGCCGGGCTCTTCCCTCAGGACCGTGTCCCGGGGCCCACCCGGCCCGTAGAGTGGCAGCTGCTTCAGGTAAAGGTTGCCCCAGGCCACTAGCTCCGTCGCTCACTCTCCCGTCAGCCCACCCGTGGAGCCTGGCGGTCCTCCTCACTCCTAGGCTCCGGGTGCTGCCCCGAAGGGTAGTCCGCCTGGCCCTTGATCAGTCTTCCACAGTCAGCATTCGTTTCCTGGTCCTTTCCATAACTGGAGGCTGCCGTGAGCCTGACAGCTGGGTGTGTGGTTGGGGGAGGAGAAGCCTGTGGACTGGCTGGAGTTGGGAGGGGGATGGGTTGGCTCGGGCAGTTTCTGGTCCCACCACTTGGCAACATCTAGGCATCCTAATCTTCATAACACGAAAATTAACTTTTTAAAGCATTGTCTGTGTGGTCCCTGATTCCTAGCGCCCCTTCTCCCCAGTTTCCTAAAGGGGTAAGCAACCCACAAAACTTTATTTTCTAGCTGGAATCCTGCTGGGACTTAGTGGCAGAGTCTTCTAGATCTGGTTAAGGCTAAGAAAAAAAAAATGTAGTTTAAACAAGAATATTACTTTAACCAGAGACCCAAACGTTGACTCAGAAATTGGTTAAACTTTTATTCCTAATGAATGCAAATAATTTTTGAAGCCTGTCACACAGTACTTAGCACTGTGCAAAGAATCATGTTACAAATCACGTCGGTTAAAACAAAGTGATCATTCTCATTCTATTTGTCACAAGCAAAAGGGGTGGATTACTAATTTAAAAACTTAGTGGAACAGGAAAAGTTGGCACTATGTTATATTCCTCATCCTTTGAGTCCACACAAGGTGCTTAATAAATGCTGAAAGAGTTCTCGATGAAGCATTGATAATTGTGTTCATCTTTTTCAGTTTACACACTTGCAGGTTTGCTAGGGCCTGTGAGGCATGCTGGTGGCCCCATTGTCATTTAGCTTTGTGCTCCGGTCTGCTTTCAACTGCTGTGTGCCATAGTGTACTCACATTCCTCTATACCTCTTGATCTGGCTCCAGCTACGCTTGAAAAAGTCTCCTTCCCTCCTTCCGTAATTCCCTGCCTTGATCCTTTACTTTAGATAAGCACGACCTCAAATCGCCTTTGTTTTTCTCTGTGTCCATTGTTTTTTGTTTGTTTGTTTGTTTTTTGTAGGACATTCTTTCTGCCTAGGTTTCTCCTTTTCTGTCCCCACCTATTGAGATGTTACCCTGGGCCCAGCTGAAATTGGTCTCCCTCAACCAAGTGGAGACAACCCCAGTTGAAAACGATTTCTTTTTCTGGAATCCTATAAACATGCATTATATCTGCAGTAATTTCATTTAGCAAACATATACTGAGTGTGTGTGTGTGTGTGTGTGTGTATGCCAGGTACTGTGCTAGACAGCTTATAGATAAATAAGACTCAGTCCTTGCCTGCAAGGAGCTCAATTTAGTGAGAGAGAGAGAGAGAGAGAGAGAGAGAGAGATAAGGAAATAATTCCAAGATAGAGTGATAAGTGCACTGTGTGAAGGTTCATTCTGTGATACTGTGATATCACAGAAAGGGGGTAGGTCGTTAGCTTTTGAGGAGTGTGCTGTGGTCAGGTAGTGCTTCATAATGTAGGGTTAACTAAGTTTTATTTACTGTGTACTGAAACTATATATCGGTTTCTCTTATTTAATGATTTTTAACCTCAATTTACAGATTAGGAAGACTCAGGATAAATTACACATCTGGTACGAAACAGAGACAAGATTCAAACCCAGGTCTGTCTTATGTCCTACATCTGTGCTTTTTTTTCATTATGTGTTTTGCCTTCTTTCGCATAACGTAACACTCTATATGCAAGTACATATTGAAAAAAGTACAAGAGAAAAAAATATGAATGTCAAAATGAATGGTACAGCGAGTCCTTTAAATGTAGAGAAGACTGATCTTCCAAGGCAAGAAGGTGATAGGTGAGTCGGTTCAACTTTGAATATGAGCATGGAATACCTTCTATAGAGAATAATCTGGACTCTGGATTCAGTTCCTTGTCCCTCCTCTTACTCCTTCACCTTTGGCAAGTTTCTTAATTCTAATCATTATTTTCCTCCAGTATGGGTTGGGTTAGGGAGAATGTTTAATGAGCTAATGTGGATAAAGGGCCTGCCTGATATGAGGGCCCCTGAAATGATAGCTGTGCAATGCAAAGATGAAATGCATGTGATGGTTTTAGAGTGGTGAGTAGACCAGACTAAATAAAGCCATTGCTTCTTTTAGTGGGGAGGTAAATTGGGGGGTCAGGAGGGGGTCAGAATTAGTGAGGGCTTCAGTATCAGTTAAGAGAGCTAATGTCCAGTTTCTGCTCAGAAGTTTTGCAGTTAAATGCTTTGAGAATCTTATGATTCATTCAGCAGTGAGAGGGAAATCGTAAGACCCTGGGGAGGCAAAGAGAAATAAAACCAGGTGCCCAGTCTGAGATGGTTGACATTCCAGTGGGGGAGACGGAAGTATGTGCCAGTGAACTATAGTAAAGTACTATAGCTCCTATGATAGCTGCCGCACAGGGTCCTGTAACGCACAAAGGAGGGAACACTGACGATGGTGGCTAACGAGCACTTTGTGCTAGCATTGTGTTAAGTGCATTAACTCTTTCCTGTACAAAAGCGTGTCATTAGCATCCTGATCTTACAGGTGAGGAAACTAGAGCGCAGAGAAGTTAAAGAAATTCCCTGAGTTTATGCATGTGTTGGAGCTGTGAGTAGAGGGGATTATCTGCTAGACTTTGGTATCTTCGCTCTTCTTTGTGATGTGGACGGGGACCCTCTGAAGAGACTTCAGAGAGATGCTAGCCCTTGAGCCATAGCTTCAGTGTGCCTTCATTATGTGAGGCAGCAGGGATAATGAAGAATGAATGTGGCCGCTGCTGAAGCTCATGGTCTCATCCGTCACGTTAAATATGTTTCTTTGTGTGTGTGTGGGGCGGGTGCTTGTTTTGTTGACTCATGACTGAAGACTTTAGAAACTTGCAGTTCAGTGGATTTATATATATTTATATATATCATTTATTATATATATTATATATATTTATAATATATAATATATATATTTATATCAGGGTAAGAGAATTTGTTGGAAATCTGTTATTTGTATGTATAGGCCTTATTTTTAAGGACATAGCCATAGATACCAAATTATTTTATCACTAGGAATTCTGTCACGTTGCATTTTTCCCCCATGGGAGGGGCTCTGACCTTGTGTTTTCTGTGAATTTGAGGTTTTTTTAGAAGTTTTGACTCAAAAGTTAGCATATTTCAGTTTGTGCTAAACTTAATAATTGAACACTTACATTTTAGTCATCATTAATTTTTTTTAATGTTTCATTCATTTTGAGAAAGAGAGAGAGTGTGCATGTGTGAGCGGAGGAGGGGCAGAGGGAAAGAGAGAGAATTTCAAGGAGGCCCTGTGCTGTCAGTGCAGAGCCTGATACAGGGCTTGAACTCATGAACTGTGAGCTCATGACCTAAGCTGAAATCAAGAGTCTGATGCTCAACTGACAGAGCCACCCAGGGGCCACTCATTGAATGTTTTTGTATCCCTTATTTCCTTCAATCTTTGTGGTTCTGTGACATAGGTGGTGTTACCCCCACTGAACACATGAGCAACCTGAGGCTTAGTGGTTAAATACATTGCCTGAATCACATAGCTAGTGAATGATAACACCAGAAAAATGTTGGCCAAAAAAGAGTAAACAAATATTAGTTCTCTTTTGAGCATATACCTCGGGGATCTCCGGCTCAAGTGCCCACGATAAAGAGTAGGACAGACCTTGATGAATTGCATGTGACCAGTCTGAAGCAGTCGCCGCTCAGTTCCACTTGCTTGTTGCTATGTGAGGAAGTGGATCTGGTGTCCTTGGATCTTCTGAGAGATAATATTTTTATTTATTTATTTTTTAATTTTTAAAGGTTTTTGTTTTAATCCCAGTGGGGGATAATGGATAATGTTCTTTTTTTTTTTTTTTTTTTGAGGGATAATATTCTTGCTGAGCATTCAGGAGATGCTGAAAATCTGGATTTTAATGTATTTAGTTCTAAAATTTGCTATTTAAAAACTAATTGTATATACCAAAACACATTCGTGGGCTATGTACAGTAAGTACTAGATTGTCTGATTATAAACTCTGATCTGCCTGACGGCTGACATTTTGGTACCCACTGTTCAAAGTAGGAGGTACAACACATGTAATGATTATTGATCAGAAGTCTACTGGTAAATTGCCAGATTAAAAGTGTGTTGTAATTGACTCATACTGATATCTTTGGGGAAGTGACAGTTTGAATGCTTTCATTATATAATCAGGCTAATTTTCAGGAGTGATAGGGTTTGGATGAGGACAAATACTTTTGATTTGTGCTGTTAGCATTTTAAGTTAGTTTGTCTATTTGTTTATTTTGAGAGAGAGCGAGCACGGCCCGAGCGAGCATGAGCCAGTGGGGGAGGGGCAGAGAGGGAGAAGGAAAATCCCAAGTAGGCTCTGGGCTAAGAGCATGGAGCTTAATCTCATAGAACCTGAGCCAAAATCAAGAGTCGGATGCTTAACCAACTGAGCCACCCAGGCACCCCAGTGCTCTTAGCACATTAGATGCTACCAGATTCTTGTATCTTTTGGTCTTTTCTACAGTATGGGAAGTGAACAAGGTGGGTAATCATAACCTCTTAAGATGAAGAAACTGATGCCTACTAAATTACAGTTTACTAGAAAGTGCACCAGATTGAGAGGGACTTGAACTCTGAATATAATATACCACTAACAGCCTTTGGATTTTGTCAAGTCATTTACAAATCCTTGTATCTTTTTTCCATCTGGATGATAATGAGGACCTCAACTCAAGTCTTGCTCAGGTCTTTTCAGGATGCCAAGCTTCCTGATTCTAATTGACACTCTTAAAGTCATACAACTGATTACTGGCAGATCCCCATGGACAATGGTTCAAATCTAAAAATATGGTTCCTCTTCCTCTTCCCTTAACAGTAGGTAGGGAGCTACTGCTCAGCTTTTCCCTCCGTTCTTTGTTCATCACTAATTCTGGGAATGGACCTTGACAGGCCAGGTGCTTCCCAAGTGCATACAGTGTTTTGTTGACTATGTATACACAAGATTGAAAGGGGGCATAGGGATACCCAGCATAGTGAGAGAAATATGGCCAGGGAGTTCCTAGCCCAAGAGTTTAATTTATTTTTGTTTTAATACCCAGCTTCTACAAGGTGAAAATAGAAGAAAGATTGGTCTTCTAGATACTGTTTTCATTCATACTCTATTGTATAAGGAAATAACATAGAATATAAAAATGAAAATAAATCCTGACCAGTCACTCAAAATTTATTATCTCTAGTTGGCAGTGGTGTAGATATATAGAGGAAACAGATTTAATATAGGAAACACAAAATTTGGACCCAAAGAAGAGAACAGTTTTAAGTAATTGAAATTGAGAAAAATGGGAGAAACCACTTAAACAACAAAACTTAAATTCTGGAAACAGCCAAGGAGGTACTAGAATAACTACTGGAATTAGATTATAGTAATTGCTTGTGAAATAAATTGCATATTCTATCACATTTACCCCAAATATATGCAGTGTTAGATTTGTATCCTATCCTATGCTTTTATTACTGATGCAGACAAAATGGACTGAATGTGTAAAACTTCAAAAAAATAACATTTTTTAATTTCCCTATGGACACATTTTAAGATACTACATTATAAGTACTCTTTCAGCAGAGAAATTGGTAGAAAATTGTTCAAAGGAATGGTTTTCTTTTTAAAACAGTAAATTAAAAAATTTTTTTTTTAACATTTATTTGTTTTTGAGAGACAGAGCATGAGCACAGGAGGGGCCGAGATAGAGGGACACACAGATCCCAAAGCAGGCTTCAGGCTCTGAGCTTTTAGCACAGAGCCCCACACGGGGCTTGAACCCATGAACCGTGAGATCGTGACCTGAGCTGAAGTCAGACGTTTAACCAACTGATGTACCCAGGTGCCCTTAAAAATGGTTAAATTTTAAATCTGAACTTCACTTGCTGACGTAAAGGAAACTAACAAAGAACTGAGATGCAGGCTTGAATCAATGTGAGGTGGGGCTTTAGAGTCCCACCCCCCTGTATTTGAATGCTGGCTCTGCCAGGTATTCCCTGTGTGACCTGGACATTCTGCAAAATGAGGATAATAGTGCTGGTCTCAACATATGGTAGTGGTGATGGTTAACTGAAACAACGTAAGTAAGTACCTGGTTCTCTGGTGCTTCTGGAGAGGTATGGGTACATTCAGGGGTATAACACATTCCAGTGTTAGTATAGTGTAACAAGAAATGACTCGGGAGTGGTTGTGAAGAAATGAGACTCGTTTTCGTGTCTGGATCGTGAGATTAATCTTGTTCATTTCTACCTGTGCTTTGTGAATTAATGTACCTACCAACCGTGCACTGTTGGGGAAGGGTTTCAGTATGCTCTTTCCAGGTGGAAGGTTAAATGATCTATTTAGATTAAATGAATTGATCTGTTGAATAACGATAAGCGTTTCCATTGCTTATATTACCTTTATGTGTGTGTGCCCATGACTACCCATTGAAGTTGTTAAAACAAGGGATATCATGTTCTCCTTGTCTCTGTCCTACTAATGCTGAAACTGAAGCTTTGGAAGTAGAGCGATTGAAGGCAGAGATCTGATAATGACAAAGCTAGGGTGCAAACCTTTGTCTTTTCACTCTAAATACAATGCTTTTGTCACTATTACATGCTATTCTGGATTTGGATGTTGGAACTGGCCCTTGTTTTGGGATGGTCATCAACACAGCCCTTCTTACTTATTTAAACTTAATGCTTACAGAAAGTTATTACTCATTATACAGTGAAAGTATTTCAGGTTACAGGTATAATTTTATAACATGAAGCTTAAAGGTTTAATAAAGCTCTAATAATAATTGGGGCATCCTGGTGGCACAATCGCTTGAGCGTCTGACTCTTGATTTTGGCTCATATCATGATCTCACTGTCCTTGACTTCCAGGCCCGTATCGGGCTCCATACTGGCAGCATGGAGCCAGCTTGGGATTCTCTCTTTCCCTGTCTCTGCCTCTCCCCACTCAGCTCGCTCTCTCTCTCTCTCTCTCAAAATAAATAAACTTAAAAAAAAAAAAAAAACCTCTAATAGTAATACTTATTGAAAGCAGAGATTGGTGGTGATTGCTTACTCATATATTGCTAGTGGGAATATAAATTGGTGAAAATTTTCTGGAGAGAACTTTGGCATTATTTATCCAAGTTTAAAAAAATAAGTCACGCAAGCCTTTTGAACTTGTAATTCCGTTTTTAGAAATTTTTATTAAAGAAGTAATCAGAAATGTACAAAAATATTTATGTTGAAAGATGTTCACTGTAGCAGTACTTAAAATAGCAAAAATTAGAAACCACTTTAGTAGCCAACAAAGAGAAATTATGGAAAAGCCAATCAGTGGAAATATTGTGCAGTCATCTTAGATGTTTTAGAAGAATTTTAGTGACATAGTAATATGCTCATCATGTAACATACGGTGGGAAAAGGCTATAAAATTATACAAATTATTTATTTATATATTTTTTAAATGTTTATCTTTATTTTTGAGATAGAGACAGAGCATGAGCAGGGGAGAGGCAGAGAGAGAGAGGGAGACACAGAATTGGAAGCAGGCTCCAGGCTCTGAGCTGTCAATACAGAGCCCAACGCTGGGCTTGAACTCGTCAACTGTGAGATCATGACCTGAGCCGAAGTCGGACGCTCAACCGACTGAGCCACCCAGGTGCCCCAAGATTATACAAATTATGATCTCAATTATGTCAAACATATATGCAAGGGAAAAGAAGAAATAGGTGGTCAGATTATAGGTCTTTATGCTTTTTTCTGTTTTCCAAAGTATTCTGATTTTTTTAATAGAAAATCATTTTAGTTTCAGCCTGATACTAAGAAATTTGAGTAGAACTAGGGAAAATCATTCCATCAAAAATTTCCACTAATGCAGGTGATCTGAACTTCTAAATGCATTGTATTTTCAAAATTTGACCTCAGTTGTTTTATGTTTAGAATATGGTTTTACGTATCTTGACATAAGTGATGTGGAGATTCCCAGGCTAGCCTTTCTCTCCTCCCCGCAAATCCTGCGTAACACATTATTATCATGGAAGAAGAGTTGCATTTGTGTTGGTGGTACCAGTGTCCTAGTGCTACTATCACCTCTTCAGTGACCAGTGGGACAATGGTAGCCCTGTGACAGCTGTCTTTCAGAGAGAGAACACTCCTATATCTGGGAGCTGGACATTGGTATGTAGAGCTTTTATGTGAACTAAATGCTTCTGTACCGGGAAGTGCTTTATTGGTATGGGAAATTGTATGTGTGACTTTCTCACTTTTTTAAAGAAAAAATTAAAGGTCAAAGTTTGGGTTTTAATTCTCCTGATAACAGTATTAAAAAAGTATGAATATTATAATGTCGTGACGAATTGGTGCTTTTCTGATTGCCATATATTCCATAATAGAAATAGCAATAGTTTCTGCACGTACAGATCAGCAAGATGGCCAGTTAGGGTTTTTGTTGTCATTGCTGTTGTACATGTAATTCTCCTATATGCAGTATAAAAAACATGCAGAAAATTTAACGATGTATTTGAGCATATTTAAATTAGGAAAATACCAGGCAAGATGTTTCTTTTTGTAAACTGCTTCTGTCCAAAGCATTCTGTATATTATCAGAATGAAAAATGACAGCACTTTGTCATCTGTTCAAATTGATATTGCACTCTATGCAATGACAGCTGAAAAGGCCCACAGGTGCCATATAAAGAGGTGACCATGTTGTCATATTTCATTTCGGCATCCCTCTGCAAAGCCATAATTACCTAATTAGGTTGTTAATTAGGAGATTAGCATTTCACTATATTGATAGAATGCTCTTTACCGGCGTGGGGCTAGATACAGATTTGTCTGCCCTAATTTATAATCTCTGCCGTTTTTGTACTTATTTATTTGCTTAAGTTCCTGATGTGGGGCAATTCGGTTTACCTGAGAAACAGTTTGTTTATAAGCTAATGAAGCTATGATCACTGGATTAAAGTTGCTGAGTTAAAATGTGAACCAAATTAAAAGGGTGGTTACATCCCCAAAATGATAATAAATATTCTGAGTTGGTAGAACCTGTATTCTCATTAGCATAGGCAACAAATACATGATAAGATATAAAACTGTTAGTATGAAAAAAAAATCCGAAATACAAAAACTAAGTCTGAAATATGATAGATATTTAATATATCCTAAACTAGGTGAAGGAAATTATTTAGTTATCTTGAATAACAAATATCTGTCATTTACACTGGAGACTTATAAAATATGTTAAGTATTTTGAACATGTTTCAGAAATTGAAGCTTGGTAAATAACTTTGGAACAAATATATTCAGTCTTCAGTTTAGCCTTCTTTAGATAGTCATCATGCATCAGGGTTTATTTCATTTGTACCTTCTGTCCATTAGTCTGTGCTTGGAACATTCTCTTCTCACAGCCTTTGCAGTCCTGAGTGCTTATGGACTTTGAAGTATTTCATAGCAACCTTCACTTGGTGAACTATTTGGAGTAAGCGGCATTTCTATCAAGTGTGTCTAACCTTTTTTTGGGGAGTGAGGTAGGGATCCGCAAAAAAATGATTTTCTTCTTTTTACTCCAGTGCATGACTTGACTATAATGTTTGTAATTTGCATTATATGTACCTTTTCTGCTCTTTCCAGTTAAGGAGCACGGTGTTACCCACTGTGGTAGTAGTTTAGCTTCTTTTTTTTTTTTTAACGTTTATTTGTTTTTGAGAGAGAGAGGGAGAGAGACAGTGCGAGCAGGGTAAGAGCAGAGAGAGAGAGAGAGAGAGAGAGCGAGAGAATCTGAAGCAGGCTCCAGATTCTGAGTTGTCAACACAGAGCCCAACATGGGGCTCGAACTCATGAACCGTGAGATCATGACCTGAGCTGAAGTCAGATGCTTAACCAACTGAGCCATCCAGGCACCCCTTTAGCTTCTTTTGATGTAATCAGGATGATAGCTGTTGGAGTTGTAGAAAGTGTATGTGCACTTAAGTCCTTTTCCCACACAGTTGTTATGAAGAATTGCCTTTGTTTGATCTGTAATGTTCTTTAAAATTATAAAAATATCTTAAAATATTTATATATGAAAAAAATATCCTATCAAGTTAAGTTTTTGCTTAATTGTAATCATTCATGTATTCAGTCTCTTTGCTGAATACATAGGAGGCACCAGGCATATGTCTGGGAATTGAGCGATGCAAACTGCAGACACTGATTCTGCTCTCATGGGACTTACAGTCTAGTACAGGCTACTTGGAGAAGTGTTTAGTAATGAGGGTGAAGGTGAATATGGAGGAGTACCTACCCGGGACTTGATAAGGTCAAACCTTCCTGGGGCAGGTGAAGTCTGAATTGGGATCTGAAGGATGAAGGAGCAAGTGGTGTCTGAGCAAGGTGGAAGGACAGAGAAAACCGTTCTAAACAGAAGGAGTATACGTTCAAAAGCTTGAAAAACAACCTGAAGGTTGAGTATGGCTAGAATAAAAAAAACTAAAAGCAGAAGTAGAAGATGGAACTGCAGATGTGGGCAAGGTTCAGTTTACAAAAGAGTTTGGGAAGTCACTGAAGAATCTTAAGTTAGGAAACAAGTTAGGGGAGAGATGGTGGCTTGGATAGGTTATAAAGATACAAGTGAATGAAATCTAAAGAGAAGAGGATGCAGAGGCTTAATTAAATGGCTGTAGGTTTCTCAGAAAGGAGTCAAGAATTTTGGGTTTTAGTTTTTATTAGTTTTAAACATTTTTTTAAATATTTATTTTTGAGAGAGAAGAGAGAGTGAGAGTGAGTGGGGCAGGGGCAGAGAGAGAGATGGAGACACAGAGTCCGAAGCAGGCTCCAGACTCTGAGCTGTCAGCACAGAGCCCAACCCGGGGCTCAAACCCATGAACTGCGAGATCACGACCTGAGCCAAAGTCGGAAGCTTAACCAACTGAGCCTCCCAGGTGCCCCAAGGAGTCAAGGATTCTAATTTGGACATTGGATTTGTTCTATAATTTTAAGTGTGAGAATGAGTTTTAGTATATCAAAGGGAAGAGGTCATGAGATTTCTTTTCCAATTGGCCAAAACACGTACAGTACTACCAGCTAGTTTTCTTTCAGGTGAATTGGGAAGAACACTCATATTTGAGTGTCACTTTTGGTTCCTGCACTGTGACAACAGCTTTGTGGGGTATGCGATAATGTCTTAATAAGGTCCAGAGACACTGCGATTTTTCCCAGTTTTCTGTTACTGGGTTACTGGGTGGTGGAATTGGAGCACACCTGAGCTCTCCAAAGCCTTTGTTCTCTGCTGTGCCATGTTGCCTTTCTTGTTTTATCTCCTTTTTGTTTTTTTCAAAGTGAGGAGAAGTACTCCCCACAGACCAGTAGCTCAGTGGGTTGCTGACCGAGGCATTGTGTTAACTCTGTGGCTTCTTCCGCCCAGCTCTAGTGTGGATTAGTGTCTGGTGCTTTGGTAGGAGAAGCCGCTCCAGTGCCCAAGTATTTGTTTCAGCAAAGTCCAAGATTCTGTTGGCATTTCTGGCACCAGGATTTAATCTCCCTCAGCTAGAAATGCAGAGTAGCTACCTCCACACGAGTTCACTAGCATATATGGAAGTTCTCCTCCTTTTTCTGGGGAAAAGACTGGGAAACTCCCATTTTTGCATGAGGAATTTAGTATCTTTTGATATAATCAACTTGTAATGCAAATTGTTTTTAGAAATTTCATGGTTATAGTGGCCACTGCTGTTCAGTTAAGTGGTTTGTTGGCATCATTGTGTTGGAATCACTTGAAATAGAAGAAATCTAGGAAGCAGCAGCATGGATTCTATTCTGTGTTTCAGCCCCCACCCCCATTTTTGAAATTGGGATATAATTCTTATGCCATAAAATCCACCCCTTTAAAGTGTACAATTTAAGAGTTTCTAGCATATGCACAGAGTTGTATAACCATCATCGCTATAAAATTCCGGAACGTTTTTATCACCCAGAAGGAAACCCCAAGTTTCCACAAATGACCACAAGTAGTCACTCCTCATTCCTCCCTCCCACAGCCTCTGGCAACCATCAGTCTACTTTCAATGAACCTTTCATAAAAATGGAGTCATGCAGTATGTGGCCTTTTGTGTTCGGTTCTTTTACTAGCATAATGTTTTCAGGGTTCATCTGTGTTGTTGCATGTACCAGTACTTCACTCCTTTTTATTGCTGAATAATATTCCATTCTATGGAAATACCACATTTTGCTTATTAATTCATCAGTTGGTGGAGATGTGTTTTTCCCCCCACTCTTTGGCTATTGTGAATAATACTGCTATGAACATGGCTGTGCAGGTTTTTGTGTGAACGTATGTTTTCTGTTCTTTGGGGTGTATACCTTGGAATGGATTGCTGGGTCATATGGTAGGTAACATTTTGCAGAATTGCCAACCATTTTCAAAAGTAGCTGCACCATTTTACATTCCCACGAGCAGTTTATAAGGTCTGCCCCCCTTTTTGTTTCTGCTCTCTTTATGCTTTGTTGCTGAGGTCTGGGCTGGAAGCAACCCTAGGCTTAGGAGTTCCATGAGCCCTTTGTCTTCATAAATGGGAAATTTTCCATTTTTCATGTTCATTCCGGTTCATATGTGAACCTGTGTACCAGGCCTTATAATAGAGTATTAGTGACAGGAAGCCAAATAAGGCTTTTAGTCTTTTCCTCTCAAGGACTTCCCAATCCAGTGTTTGGAACTTGTTACTAGGGAATGGGGGGCAGAAAGGGAAAAGCCAGTGAAAAAAGTAACTGCCTAGGAATTTGTGAATTTCCACAGCATGGATCCTAACTTTAGAATCTAGGCAAAGATTGACTTGGTTTTCACAGCGTCTAGGGTTTCTTTTTCTTGGCCCATCCTTTAACTACAGCTAGAGCTATTCCTTGGACTTTATTCCTAAGTTATTGCTCTTCTTTCCTTACATATTTTCCTTGAGTAAGCTCATTCACATCCATGGCTTCATCTGTCATTTATATGTTGATGTCTTCCAAATTTGCTCAGGTCTTTCTCCTAGGTTTCATTTGCATATTCTTTGTCACATATTGTAGTCTCCCAGATTCACTCAGACCTCATTTGGGCTGTCAGGTTTACATCATGACGAATATCTATTTGGGTAATCCATAGACATCTCAAGTTCATTGTGTTTGAAACATAATTCCTTATTTCCCCCCTACCTGTTAAGCTGTTCCTCCTTTTGAGTTTACAGTTTCATTTTGTTGGCACTGTATGCAGGCCATAGAGTTTCCCCTTCTCCTTAACCCTCCACATTCGTTCAGTCACCAAGTTCTACCAATTTCATCTTCTAAATATTTTTTATCTAGTTAAAAAATGTTTAGACCTTTCACTGCCTTACTTCAGATTTCATCATCTCTCCCTGAGCCAGAGACACAGCTTCATAATTAATCTTGTGTCTTGTTGGTCAGATTAATCTTCTATGCCAGAACAAACTCTCTGAAACTCAGCAACTTTGAATTCCATGTAGTGTTAATTACTAAATACATGTTCTGCTGTTTCTTGTTTTCGTGCCTTTTCTCATGCTGTCTCTCCTACCTGGAAGAGATGAGTTTGTCTCTTTGACCCTTCTTCCAACCATCCAACTTCTCATCTTTGAAGATGCATCTTAGAACAGGTAATAATTGCAGTAACAATAATAGTAGATGTTTGTATAATGCTTACTGTGGGCCAGACACTGTTATATGCACATAACATATATGAATTCATCGAATCCTCGCAACAATCCTATGAGATAGGCACCAAAATATTCCTGTTTACAGAGGCAGAAACAGGCACTGAACTTGTTACTTTCCCTATGTCCCCCAGTGAGTGAGTGGCTGAGTTCAGATTTGAACCCAGGCAGTATGATGCTTGATTGCTTGCTCTTGGTCTCTCCTACCCACCCTTTGTCAACCTACCTGATTCCCTCCACTTCTTCCACCTCAAAAGTTAGTTATCCTTTTCCTGCTCCTGTAATAACCCGTGCATGGCCTGATGTTAATCTGTAGTCCATAGGACAGATCTGGAGCAAATTTTATTTTAAACAGTTTTGATTAAGGAGGCAGCATTATAGGTTATTTTAATTACCAGCTTTTTTCCCCCCTCCGCTATTCTTAAGGTGACTAAGTTGGAGGTGATTACTTCCATTATCTTGATCTTAGTCATCTCTGTGAAGCCTTGTCTGAATATCTAGTTTCATTTAGATATTTTTCTTTTGTGTTTCCGTAATACTTTGTTATAGAATCCCCTGGCACTGCTCTCACTCTTTATTGTGACCATTTATGTACTTATCTCCTTTGCTTGACTCCCTTGCTTACCTCTTGGGGATAGGCAATAAGGCTTAACTACTTTATACTCCTAACTGCCAGCATGTGCTAAGTATTCATGCTTGTTGAATGAACAGGTAAGTCTGCTTATACCATATCTCGATTAGTGAGAGAAGAGGGTTAAGAAGAGTGTGATGAAATGGACTTACATTGGAAATTCAAGGCAGCACCTAATGATTGTTTGGAGCAGGAATTCTGCAGCCAGGTTGCGTAATTTATCCTGGCTCCTCCTTTTACTAGTTTTGTGACCTTGGGCAAGTCTGTGCCTTAGTTTACTGGTGTGTAAAATATAAATAACAACATAATCCACCTCACAGTTTAGTAAGTGATGTGAATACTTGCTAAATAAATAAATAAACCTTCTGGAACCCAGAGAATGATTCTACTTAAGTTGTATTTTGTGAAACACTTTTAACCTATCTAAAACATTATAGGCAGAATGAAGCCAATCCTGATGCCCTTATCCTCATTTTGATCCATGCAGTGATGGTTTAAAAAGGAAAAAAAAAAAGGCAGACTAGGAGGTTGGAAAAATAGCTGGCAGTGCAGTTTTGTTAGTAACAATAATAGCAGTTATCACGTACTGAGGTTATGAAAGCTCCATTCAAATGAAGGTACAAAGCACCTTTCAAAGTCACATAAAAATAGTTTGGGGATTATCTGCTAGTTTAGATTATCTCATTGCTGTCCTTCATTCATTAGGAGTTGAATGAATTTGATAGTTGAGAGCTAACTTTACTTCCAGAATGATGCAACTGGAACAGGAAAAGTCAATCATATTGCATCTTGGATTTACTTCTTTTTTAAGTATTCTTTTTTGTAAGTATCCCTATGAAGTGGATAGGACATACATTATGGATAGTTCACTGTTCATGGAAGAGTCTGAGATACCTTACTCACTTGAAGTCATCCCATTGTTATTCCCTAGGCAGGCTACAGACAGTGACCTGGAGTTCTAGATGTGCTTACTGTAACACTTAGCGTTCTAGGAACTGGATTCTATACATAATAGCATTAAAAAAAAACAGGTGGTGATAATGCCCATTCAACTCAGTCAGCATGGTTTACCTTTGTAGTGGGTTTGCTGCCAAAATGTTGATACTATTAAAATCTTTGTCAAAAAAGGAATTCCTTGTACTTTTCCTAGAGTCTGAACCGTGGCACAATGTTATAAGTGAAAATTGCAATACAATTCTTTTTTCCTCTGAAGCAAAAACACAAAACTTTTTAGTTGGACTCTGGGGTAAACTCCAGCCATATCCTTCTCCTCCTCAGACGTGACAGGAATAGAATTTGAGAGCTGAAAGGCCCTTTTCATAGTGCAAACTCCCCACATAACAGATGTAACAATGGACTGATAATGTAAAACAGTTTTAAAGAGGCTTAAAGAAGTGACTTGTCCGAAGCCATGTAATTAGGTCCCTGGTTATTAGGGAATTGGAATTCAGGTTTCCTGAGTGGTGCTGGCAGTAAACTGTGTTGCTTCCCTTAAATGATGATGTGGTTAACCAGGGGGCCAGGCAAGTGGAAGCATAACTCTCTTGAATTCTTCTTTTTGTTTAAGCAAACTTCAGACATCAAGGAGACAATGAAAGGAAAATAAATCTTAGACTGTAGTGGGAAACTTATCTACTTGAACCAGCACCATGGATAAGGGGTCTTTTTTTGGGGAAAAATGGTGCACCCCTTTGGGAACAAGAAAGATGGATTTGTTCATCTATTCTTTCTGCGTGGAGTTCTTACTGGATGCCAGCCACATTCTACTAGAATCTGGCAGCACAGTGATGAAGAAGACAGTGTCCTTAAGGAGCTGAGAGTTTAGAAGAGAAAACCAACATATAAATAGATAATTATATATTAAAAAAAATAGTGTGATTAGTCATTCATTCATTCAGTCTTTTTTTTTTCTTTTAAGGCTCTCTCTGGCTGCTATGTCCAGAGAGAGATACTTTTTTTTTTTTTTAAGTTTGTCTATTTATTTTGAGAGAGAGAGAGAGGGAGAGGGAGGGGCAGAGAGAATCCCAAGCAGGCTCCGCATTGTCAGCACAGAGCCCGATGTGGGACTCGAACTCACAAACTGCAAGACCATGACCTGAGCACAAGAAACTGAGAGTTGGACACTTAACCGACGGAGCCACCCAGATGCCCCCAGGGAGATCCTTTTAAAATGTGAGTTAGATCATATCAGCTGCTCTGCTCGCAATCCCCTTGTGATTTTCTACTTTACTTGGTGTAAAGGAAGAATCTTTAGAATGGCCTGCACTCTACATGTTTGCTCCTCTCTTCCAGACCTCGTCCTCTACTACTTGCTTCCTTGCTGGACTCCTTGCTACTTTTGAATGGTGCGAGGCACACTCCCCTAAACTTCCCTTCAGACGTTTACCTGGCTTGTTCTCTCACCTCCTTCAAATATTAACTCAAATGTCAGATTCTCAGTGAGGCGTTCCTTGACTATTTATAATTGCAGCTGTGGCTCCACCACCTGGCATGCCCTTCTCTCTTGCCTGTGCTGTCTTACCATAGCACTTTTTTTTTTTTTTTTGCTTTTTAATGTTTATTTTTGAGACAGAGACAGAGTGTAAGTGGCGGAGGGGCAGAGAGAGAGAGGGAGACACAGAATCTGAAGCAGGCTCCAGGCTCCGAGCTGTCAGCACAGAGCCCGACGTGGGGCTCGAACTCACAAACCGTGAGATCGTGACCTGAGCGGAAGTCGGACACTCAACCGACTGAGCCACCCAGGTGTCCCTACCATAGCTCTTCTAATTTAGCATATAATTTACTCTTTTGTTTTGCTTGTCTCCCCCACTAGAATGTGTACTCAGTGAGGGTGGGACTTTCTGCTTTGTTTTCTGCTGTACTCTTTGCATTCTAGAATAGTGCCTGGCACGTAGTAGGCTTCCATAAGTATTTGTTGTATGAATAAATTCAACAAACGCATAGTACTTACTACCAGCAGGCACCGTGCTGGGTAAATTATTTGGTGGAACTAGTGACAAAGTGCAGCGCAGTGGGGCCACACAGAAGGGAGCAGCTAACCTGCTGTGTGGGATTCACTGGGGAGGTTTCCTGGAAGAATTGACCATTGACCTGGATTTTGAGGAATTAGTAGGAGGTAGCCAGATGAAGAAGGGTGGATAAGCTTCAGATCAAGTTTGATGATGGAATGCAACTTGTCTTTACTGTAGCAATTTAGGCTTTGATTTTCCTTAGGGCATCTTAAAATTTCAGTAAACAGATGCTGGGCGTTGAGCTTGTTTAGTACCTTCGAAGATTTGAGCAGAGATTTTAGCGAGAAAGTTGTATAGTTTAGTCTCAGTATAAATGAAACTGTTCCGAGGGGGTTGGAAATTACCACACATTTAGTGGCTTCACACATCACAGCGGAGTTTCTCAACCTTGGCATCATTGACACTGACCTTTTGGGGAGGTATAATTCTTTGTTGTGGGTACTGTCTGTGCATTGCAGGATGTTTAGCAGCATCTGTGGCATTTATCCACTACATGCTAACAGCACCCACCCCTAGTGTGACAACCAGAAATGTCTCCAGACATTGCCAAATGTCCCCTGGGGAACAAAATCACCTTCCAATGGAGAACCATCACATTAGAACCACTGCATTACTGTTGGGGTCTAGGTATTCCTACCTTTAGCAACTTTACAAATGATTGGGCAGGGGGAGAGATTTATACCTCTATACAGTAACCACATTTCAGATTCTAGAATTGGATGAAAAAGTTTGAAATCAGTTCCTTATACATGATATTCATATAACTGACTATATTGAAGGTAGACATAAAGTGCTTTTAAAAATTTTGGACCCTGCAAATTGGAGATGAGTTCACAGGATGGGATTCTTGAGTTCCACTTTGAAGAATAAGGTTTGTAGTGGAGAGGGGCACATCTCAAGGGGATTATCATTACCAAAGGCTGAACCATGTTCAGAAAGTTCTGGGTGTTGTCTGCTGGGGAGAAGGGGCAGGTGAGTAAAACTGGGTTGTATATCAAGGCAGAGGTGTCTAGGCTGTTTTCCTGCGCTATTTTCACTTCTATTGCTGCTTAACAAATTAACACAAACTTAGTGGCTTAAAACAATACAAATTTATTGTCTCTCAACGGGTCAGGAGTTACAGCTTCATTTGGGTTTTCTGCTGAGGGTCTCAAAGGGATGACATCTGGAGGTTTGATGAGGGAAAGATTGCTTTCCAGGCTCTTTCAGGTAGAATTCATTTCCTTGTGGCTGTATGACTAAAGTCCTCATTTCTTGCTACCCGTTGGCTGGGCCACTCTCAGTGCCTGCAGGTTATTCTCAGATCCTTGCCGTATGTTGTTCCATAACTTGGCTGTTTGCTTCTTTGAGGTCAGCAGGAAGATACCGCTCTTCAGTTGCCTATGATGGAGTCTTATATAACAGTAATCAGGGTGTAACTTACCCTCCACACCACCCCCCCCCCCCCGGCACCTGCCGCCACACCAGCCCCAACACTTTTGCTATACTCTGTTGGTTAGGTTTTATCCACACTCGAGGAGTGGGCGTGACACAATTGCATGGATATCAAGAGACAAGAATTTCTGGAGTCATCTTTGAATTCTGACTACCATACACACTTTCAGCTTCTTGGAAGGCAGGGGCCAAATCTTTTTCTTAGCATTATATCTCTGGTGCCTGGCACATAGTAAGTGCTTTATAGATATCTGTCAGATGAATGTAATCAGTGAATGAGTATTTGGTGGGCAGTTGAGTGCTATTTATGGTTTCAGCTCCTATACTGAAATATTTCAGAAATTTCACACTGGGAAGCAGTCTTGTTTCTCTGGCATTATTCATTTCTTCACTGTAGGTAAAACTATAAACACTTTTACCTGAAATATTAAAGTAAAATCTGAAATTATTTGTTTATTGCCACAAGTGTCAATCAAATCTAGTTATGTCAGAGAGACAACCCCCAACGGAAAAATAATTTAGGGCTGCATTGCACCAAACTGGCAGATTTATTGTAACAGCCATTTCTGGCTGTTGGCATGTTTGGAGTTTTGGGGGTGGTGGGGTGGTTAGATTTTCTGAAGTTTCACATCTATTACTAGCTATTAAGCATTATTTCAAAACACTTCAAAAATACTGATTGCTTTATAATGGCTGCATAAAAATCCAGATTTTAGTCTAACTTGTGCTTGCAACTTTATATATAGTTTGGTGTTATTAATAATTACAGTTCTTTTTTTTTAAGGTTTCATTTTAAGTAATCTCTTTGGGGCTTGAACAATAAAACTGGAGTTTCTTTTTTTTTTTTTTTTATGTTTATTTTTGAGAGAGGAAGAGATAGAGCGTGAGTGAGGGAGAGGCAGAGAGAGAGGGAGACACAGAATGTCCCATCCAAGTACTAACCAGGCCCGACCCTGTTTAGCTTCTGGGATGAGACGCGATTGGGCGCGTTTAGGGTGGTATGACTGTAGACAGGAGACACAGAATCTGAAGCAGACTCCAGGCTCCGAGCTGTCAGCACAGAGCCGGACGCAGGGCTCAAACTCATGAACCACGAAACCATGACCTGAGGTGAAGTCTGACACCTAACCAACTGAGCCACCCAGGTGCCCTCACTGAGATTAAGAGCTGCATGTTCTTCTGACTGAGCCAGCCAGGTGCCCCTACAGTTGTTCTTCATACTTGTCATAGGAAACCTCTATTGAGCAAAATTCAGCCCTTCCTTGAGTGGCCCATTGATAAAATGCCATTCTATCTTCACAAAATCAGACATTTCTTATAGCAGAGTCTGTTTCTCCACTAGGCCTTGCTGTCCAAACTGGGTTTATGAGAATTCCAGTATGTGCCAGGGAATATTGGAAGCCACAAAGTAAGCATGGTATATATTCCTGGATTATCAGTTTTAGTGATGTATTCAAAGGTAAAACTTTTTCCTGTTAAAATAATACAGGTGCAGTATATTATAGGATAGAATGCAGAATATGAATAAATTCTAAAAGTAAGTTTCTTATAGCCTGTTGCTTTAGGTGGCTCCCCCAAGGTTCTCTAATACCTTGATTTATGGCCACTGTCCTCTCCCCTTCGGGTGTGTCCGTGGACAAGTTTACTGTGCACTACCATCTTTTAACTGGATGTGGCAGATGGTAAGATTCAGAGACATTTCAGGTAGAGGTTAGTGGCCCAAGAAAAATCAAGGGCCAGGGTCTCTTGTTCCAAAAGAGACATTTTACAGGAGAGAAAACCTGGTCTCCTGGTAGGTTGGTGGGGGTCTGGCTGGTCCCAGATGGCCTCAGTCACGTATCAGACCTCAGCAGGATAACTGGAATCACGGACAGCTGAGCTTGTCCACATGGTCTTTTATCCCAAGCCGCTTTTTCTTTTTTTGAAATTAATTTTTCCCAAGCTTCTTTCATTGATTCACATGTGTTCCAAAGAAGGTGATAGCAGAAGTTTGCAAGGTCTCTTGAGGCTGAGGTTCAGACATTCCTTCCATTACATTCTGTTGGTCAAAGCAAATCACAGCCTGAGCCTAGATTCAGGGGTGGGGAAATAGACTCCTCCTCTTGATGGGAGGAACTGCATTGACTGGCCTTTTAAAAACCCATCTTGTACAAGTTGTTTAGTTCCCATAAGCCTTAATGTTTTTGATCTATAAAGCGGGGATGATATTAATACTTACCTCTTGGGGTGGTTGTAAGGATGAAATATACATGAAAGTACAGCTGATAATAAGAGCTCTCAGTAAACATCATCAATTACTCTTCTTCTGTTTCTGCCTAATGAAAGCCTGGTCATCCCTAGATGTGACTTTCTTCCTTCCTGAAGCCTTCTGTAACTTTCTTGTCTCTTGAAAAACATATTAGTGTTTTATTTGGTGGTTAGTATGTGTTACCTTATATTACTTTAATGTATGTACACGAGGTAGCTCATCTGCCAAAGTTTGTAAGGCTCTGGAAGGTGCAGGCCAGTGTTCGTACAATTTTTTGTAGTATTCCCAGTGCCTAGCTCTCAATGATGTTTCGTGAATGAATCCCATATTATTTAAAAGAAGATACAAGCATTTCTTTTTGGTTGTTTTGAGTCTAGCAAGTACTTTTATGAAAGAAAAAATTAAACTCTCCAGATATAGAGTCTCATCATTTACTGTTTAATGAAATTAGGCATATTTACGTGGAGATTTTAATTCTCTAAAGGAACAAAAAGCTTAATTTTTGCTGGTCTAAAAAATAAATGAAGGTTTAATTTAGAGTTAAATTAGAGAGTTAGAAAAAGAGATTTTAAAGCAATAAAGTGCATTTTATTTTAATGGTCATTTCAATAATTTTCAAATTTCAGGAGGTATGAACTTTGAAGTTTAACTGGATCAGAGGATGTTGAAATCTTAGTAAAACACAGGATCTGTTGGTTTTTATAAATGAAAGACTTTATAATGATAAAAAGGCTTGTTTTCCTAAATTGTGATCGTTTCTTGTGCAAAATAAATGTGAGTGCTTCTATAACACTCTTAAGGAGTCCTGTATAGGAATCAGGTTTAACTTGAAGTTAATGCTAATAGCATGAAGTCGGGGTACAGTGAGGAAAGGTAAAAAAAAAAAAAAAATCTCACATCTGCTGTTACATGTTGTTAACTCCCTCAGCAGACGTTAAATCATTTCAAGTACAATAATAGTGTGGGAGGTAAATTAACTAACCATTAACAATCTTATAAATACACAATTAACATGCCAACATTTATATGACACATTGATGGGGCAGCAGTAATTTTTGATTGGGAGTTTGCAGACCTTGGAGAAGCCTCAGGCTGTTGCTTATTCAGACAAGTTTTCACAGATTGCAGGTGAGGGGGCTTGAAGTCTGTTTGGCAGAGGGAAGTGGGTGTACAGAGTGTTTTGAAAGTCCAGGAAAGGGAATCCTTTAAATCATTGGCTGGACTTGAGCGATTTAAGTCATGTTCAAGACCTATGTCAGGTCCTTAGGGAGTAAAGAAGTATAGAGGGGGCTCATTTGCTTGTGCTGGGGTTATTTAAAGAAGTAGAATATTGGGGCGCCTGGGTGGCGCAGTCGGTTAAGCGTCCGACTTCAGCCAGGTCATGATCTCGCGGTCCGTGAGTTCGAGCCCCGCGTCGGGCTCTGGGCTGATGGCTCAGAGCCTGGAGCCTGTTTCTGATTCTGTGTCTCCCTCTCTCTCTGCCCCTCCCCCGTTCATGCTCTGTCTCTCTCTGTCCCAAAAATAAAAAACGTTGGAAAAAAAAAATTTAAAAAAAAAAAAAAAAAGAAGTAGAATATTTCAGGTATGGACTTTGCTTATAGCTGAAGTTGCATAAATCTAGGGATTTTAAGAAGATACTTACATCTAACTGGGAATTTAAAGTAAACCTTTCCTCTGTGGTTTCAGGTCAACAAGTAAATGATCTTTGAAGTTCCTTTCTTGTGTAAAATTTTGTGATTTTTTTTTTTTATTTTTGAACAACCATTATATGCACTACTGTGGTATAAATCATAGTTGCATGAGTGGAGGGGAGGCTAAATGTCTATTCTGCATAACGCATTTACTGTATTATATCTTCCACAAAGACCCTTGGGAGAAATTTTTGTAAGGCCCCAGATCCCAAATAACTCAACAACAGGATTTTTTAAAATCTTGTTTATTATGACTGTTGTAATGCTTTGTTCATTTTTGTTTTGAGAGGCTGTATAATGCTTAAGATTCTCAGAATTATTAACTATCTTGGCTTTGGGCAGGTTTTTGATGTGCCTCAGTTTTTTCATCTATAAAATGGAGACAGAAATACTATCTCATAGAATTATTTTTAGAATTATATGAATTAATCCACCTAAAAAGGTAGCTTTAAGTTAAGTTTAGTTACTATGATTGCTTTTTGCTTCTGGGATTCTGCAGTCTTCCTGTGGCAAATGTACAAGATCTTACAACATTCATCCAGAGTTGCTTATCCTCTGCCACTTTTCTCATCTACTTTTTTACTGTGTTGTATCTTATGTTTTTCTATAAGCCATTGCAAAGAAAATTTGGAGAGTGTGTATAAAGTTATTATTAAAAATAGACTTGTATTTGGGCTCTGGGTTGACAGCTCAGAGCCTGGAGCCTGTTTTGAATTCTGTGTCTCCTTCTCTTTCTGCCCCTCCCCAACTCATGCTCTGCCTCTCTCTCTCAAAAATAAATAAACATTTTTTAAAAATTAAAAAAAATATACTTGATCGGGGGTGCCTGTGTGCCTCAGTCGTTAAGCGTCTGACTTTGACTCAGGTCATGATCTCGTGCTCTGTGGGTTTGAGCCCCACGTTGGGCTCCGTGCAGACAGCTCAGAGCCTGGAGCCTATTTCAGATTCTATGTCTCCCTCTCTCTCTGCCCTCCCCTTCTCGTACTCTGTCTCTCCCTCTCTCAAAAATAAACAAACATTAAAAAAAAGTTATTTTATTTTAATTTTTAAAAATATTTATTTATCTTTGGGAGAGCATAAGTGGGGGAGGGGCAGAGAGAAGGAAACAGAGGATCCGAAGCAGACTGTGCTGACAGGCTGACAGCAGCGAGCTGGATGTGGGGCTTGAACTCACAAATCCGGAGATCATGACCTGAGACAAAGTCAGTTGCTCAACCAACTGAGCCACCCAGGTGCCCCCAAAATTGTTTTTAAAAATAGACTTGTATTAAGACTTGATATCCATTAAAACCTACTAAAATTTTACTTCCCTGTTTAGGGCATGTTCAAAGTTAACACAGGCAGGTTGCATGGTCACTAATGACCACAAATGGTTATGTAAAGTGGTAATAGCATCCAAAGTGTACCTAGAACAATATTTAGCACATAGTAGGAACTTAATAAGTATTTGTTGAACAAATGAAGTAAGTATAAAGAGAGACCTACCCAGTACGTTAAACATGGCTGTCATTATGGGGCATCTCATGTCCTCCCACTCTGTGTGGATGTCTCTATTGCTTTCATTTTTAGTAAAACAAATCTCTTGTGCTTTGAGGAACCTGGAGTAAAAAGTGGGAGAATCTTAGAAAAGTAGGACATCTTAGGGGAGCAGATCTCCTGGAGCCTGAAATTGTTTATCTAATGGCCCAAAGATATATAAAAAGGACCAGGTATCTCAATCAAGAATTGGTAATATCCAGGGACGGCATTCAAGGCCCAAAGAAACAGCGTTTGTGAACATTTAGAGTAGCATTTCTGAACCATGTTTTGTGAATCTCTTACACATTGATATGCGTTAGTGTTCCTAGATGAAGACATGTTTAGGGATCAGATAAGTTTGAGATTTGGGATATATTGCGTTTCTAGATTCCCCACTTTTAGAGGTTCACAATATACATTAGTAGTTTAAAAGCTTTGAGAAGTGTGGGGCACCTGGCTGGCTCAGTCAGTAGAGCATGCGGCTCATGATTTCAGGGTTGTGAGTTCGAGTGCCCTATTGGGTGTAGAGATTACTTAAATAAACTTAAAAAAAAAAAAAAAAAAGCTTTGAGAAGGCTGTCATTAAACAGCAAGAAGAAAACTTACTTTTGTTTAATGTGACATTTCCTGGACATTTTTTAAAAATGTAAACTGAAAAAATTGTAATATATATAGTATATAACATAAAATTTACTGTTTTAACCATTTTTAAGAGTACAGTTCAGTGGCATGAAGTATATTCACATTGTTGTGCAACCATCACCACCATCAATCTCTCAAACTTTTTATCTTCCTAAACTTATATATACCTTTTAAATATTCCCCATTTTCCTCTCCCTCCAGCCCCTGGCATCCACCATTCTACTTTGTGTCTCTATGAATTTGACTACTCTAGGTACTTCATATGAGTGCAATCATACGATATTTGTCTTTTTGTGACTTTTTTCATTTAGCATGATCTCCTCAGGGTTCACCCATGTTATAGAATATGTCAGAATTGTCTTCCTTTTTAAGGCTGACGAATATCCCATTGTATGTATATACCGCATTTTGTTTATCCATTTTCTACCATGTATTTTTAATGACTATGTGGTATTCTATTGTATGTATTTGCCTTGGCACATCACCACTGATGGATGTGTAAGTTACGTTCAGATTTTCAGTATAACAAACAATCCTGAGATAAATATTTTTGCATAGTTATCTCCTAAGAGCAAATCCTACAAGTAGGGTTGCCCAGAGGATACTCATTATACTTTGAGAGACATTGCCACATTACCATCTAAAAACTGTCAGTTTACATTCCCTTGGTGCATGAGCTCAGTTCTCTGAACCCTACCAACATTAGGTTTTAAAAATCTTTGATCTTTGCACAACTGATCAGAGAAAATAACTTGTTTTCATCTGTGTTGGGAATATCTTTGTCTTAGAAATCAAATCTACCTTCAAGTGATAATTTGCTGCTCTTAAGTGATTTAAAACATGTTCTTTTGGTTCTGAAGAGTAGCGTTGGGATAGGTTGCTTAGTGTCCCAAGGTGACAGTTTTGAAGGGCACATTGAAGAGAAGCTCTTGCGTCTGTATTCATAGAAAAAAAGGCATTCCTTTCTGCATGATCACACTACACTTGCTCACGTATGACTTATCCCTACTACAAAATTATACAGTCCTTGGAAGTCAGACATCAACCGTTACTGAATTTCTGCCGTGTGCAAGATCCTTTATTGCCAGAAGGGATGTGGTGGTGTGGCTCCTGTCCTTGTGAATCCTCAAGTACATGTCATGGGATGGGGAAGGCACGTTTCCCAGGGCAGACTTGTGGGAACTCCCTGTCAGAACTGGTATTGAATAAATATTTGTTGAGCGAATCATACTTGTACGAAGTCACAGTATACTAAGTATGAAGTAAACTTGTATGAAGTCGTAGTATACTAATAGAGAAGATATCTGCTCCCGTTGGGATATTTTGGGGCCTCTGTACCAGAAGGATAAAGTTAGGGAATCGGTGTGTGCCTTCAGAAGTATTTGCCCATAACTCTTTTCCTCATAAGAGGTGATGGAGCAGATCCATTTTCTTTAAAAAAAAAAAAAAAAAGATTCTGTTGAGGGTACTTCAGTACACTTTTGTTGCTTTGCCCTTTGACTTGTCAGTGCCTGTTAAATGTGTGGCTTCTCACCAAAGTCCTTGTTTTTGTAGGGGAGAATTGTTCAATATGAAATTGAAAGCACCTGCCATTCTGCTCGGGCCTCATTGCCTTACCCCCACAGGGGAGACACTGTGCTGGCTACAAGGATGTTTGCAGCTTTGGCCATCTGTGATGCTATGATTTTGTTACAAAACAAATAGTCAAATACTTTATAAGTAATTCCGTGGTTGTCTACATCTCTTTGTGGTATCGTAATTACTTTTACAAGTGAAATTTCAGTGTTCCCCTTTAATTCTGTAATGGTTTTCTGATTAAAACACTTAAAATGTTAGGCTGACATTAACATTTCTGAAACTCAGAAATGTGACACTTGGAGAAATCTCCTTGTAAGGATTAGGAAATACAGTAGGGCTGTTTTAGGGTGTAAACTTTTTGATTCAGCGATACCTTACTTTGGCATTTCCCAGTAGCCTCAGTGTAATAGAACTACTCCATGAATATATTTGAAGGAAAAAATGAAGATTAGTATAATTCTTTGATTAGAGGTGCTCCTCAGTTAAATTTTCTCTTAATCTCAGTATCTTTATTTTTAAGATCTACCACGTGATATCAGTATAATGTGTTACTAGACAAAAATTTATAAAACCTCAGTCTTTATAATGATTTATTAACTAGATTTCCCCCTTTGTTCCATTTCTAGGAGAAAGAAATGACAAGAAATCTGGTGTTAGAGGTCTTTCTAAAAATAAATACCTTCTAGGACTGTTCTAGGAACATACTCAATCCAGCTTTCATGTTCCTTGCATCTCATAATAATTTTAAAGGAGGTGGAAGGTGACCCAGGTGACTTGTGGAGTCCTCTGTCAAAAAGGAAGCACACATTTATTTTACGTGCCGTGAACTTACTAAAGAAGGATGAGATGTTGATATATTTTAGGATTATTTTTAACAAGAATTGAAAGCTGAAGTTAGTAGTGATTATTTTTACCATAATCATTATTATTATTAATAGCTACTATTTAATTATGTGTCGGGTGTTCTTTAGAGCACTTTACCTGCATTATCTCTTATATATCCTCTTATCCTTGGGATCCCCATTTTATAAATGAAAAAAGAAAACAGGCTCAGAGGTTAAGTTTATTTTGACCAGGATCACATAGCTAGCAAGTGACAGGGTTAAGATTTGAACCCAGTCCTGCCTGCGCATCCTCATCCTAACCAGCGTTCTGTACTACAGTACTCTCCCCTTATGCTCAGGGGTATATTCCAAGACCCGCAGTGGATGCCGAAAACCATGGCTAGTACCAAACCCTGTAAATACTATTTTTTCTCCTACTCGTACATACCTATGATAAAATTTAATTTTCAAATTAGACATGGTAAGAGACTAGCAGCAATAATAAAACAGATCAATTATAACAATAAACTGTAATAAAAGTTACGTGAATGTGGTCTGTCTCTCAAAATACCTTATTGTACTATACTCAACCTTCCTGTGATGTCAGATGATAAAATGCCTACGTGATGTGGGGCGCCTGGGTGGCTTAGTTGGTTAAGCGTCCGACTCTTATTTCGGCGCAGGTCATGATCTCAGGGTTTGTGGGATTGAGCCCTGTGCCAGGCTCCGTGCTGACAGCATGGAGCTTGTCTGGAATTCCCTCCCCCCTCCCCCCACCTTCTCTCTCAAAAACAAACAAAGAAAAAGCCTATGTGATGGTATGAAGCACACTGAATGACATAGGTATTGTGACATAGCGTTAGGCTACTATCGTTGATCTCTGACAGTATGTCAGAAGGAGGATCATCTGCTTTTGGGCCAAGTTTGACCACAAGTAACAAACTGCAGCAAATGAAACCACAGATAAGGGGAGACTACCATGTTTTCTTTGCTGAGTATTGGCATTTAATTGAGGAGGTACCATCTTGTTCCCAGAAGAAACATCATTTTAGTTTCAACAGGATTCAGGAAGCAGTTCTTAGAGTGAGGTTTCTAAAATAAGAAATTAATTGAGGGGGGGCACCTGGGTGGCTCAGTCAGTTAAGTGTCTGACTTCTGCTCAGGTTATGATCTCATGGTTCTTGAGTTCAGGCCTCACATCGGGCTCTCTGCTGTCAGCATAGAGCCTGCTTTGGATCCTCTGTTCTGTCCCCCTCTCTCTCTGCCCCTCCCTTACTCATGCTCTCTCTCTTTCTCTTTTTCAAAAATAAACCATTACAAAAAAGAAAAAAGACTAAAAAAATTAAAAAGCAATTAATTTTTGGTAGCAAAGAAGTTCGATTAATAAAGTTTATTTTTTTATTATTTTATTTCTGTAACCTTTTATTTTTTTCAATTTATTTTTTTTTTATTTATTTTTTTAACGTTTATTTATTTTTTTGGGACAGAGAGAGACAGAGCATGAACGGGGGAGGGGCAGAGAGAGAGGGAGACACAGAATCAGAAACAGGCTCCAGGCTCTGAGCCATCAGCCCAGAGCCCGACACGGGGCTCGAACTCATGGACCGCGAGATTGTGACCTGGCTGAAGTCGGACGCTTAACCGACTGCGCCACTCAGGCGCCCCTTCAATTTATTTTTGATAGAGAATGAGCGCAAGTGGAAGAGGGGCAGACAGGGGGACAGAGGATCCGAAGCAGGCTTCACGCTCACAGCAGCGGGCCCAATGTAGGGCTCGAACTCACAAACCGAACTGTGAGATCATGATCCGAACTGAAGTTGGACACTCAACCAACTGGGCCACCCAGGCATCCCTGATAAAGTTTATTTGAAAAGCATAATGTTACCTTAAATCAGAAGAAAGGAAAATGTATTTATTGAACAAAACTACTTTGGTGGTACATTTTTGCAAAATTCCTAGTAACTCAAGGTATTGTCTGTGTTCTTTTAGTTACCTCACAGCCCTATGACAAAGAGGGGGAAATGTAAACTAAAGAAATACAGTTTCATACCGGAGCTCATAATGTGAGGAAAATACAACTTGTTCTCCCTGACCTTATAAAGTAACGAGAAGACTGCATGGGAATAAAGGGAGAAAGAAAGGCAAATTTATTGTTTTAACAGTAATTATGTGTTTTGAGTGGCCTAAGGAGTCACTATTATTTGTTTTGCAAGAGAAGAAGCCATTCTCACTGATACCATGGAGATCTCATTGACTAGAGCTGTAGCTCCCAGTGCTTATAAGGATTTCCTTTCAGCTTAGACTTAATCCTTGTAAGCTCCTAGGTGCAGGGATAAATGTTGATTTTCAAGGTAGCATTTTACCACATTGATTTGTTTGAAAAATGATTCAGTCATTTTCTTCCTTATTCTTAAATATTGCTGTGTACATCATGTTTCTAGGGAGGTGAGCACGTGAAACAATATGAAGAGGAGAAAATAGCCTTTTAAGGAGATTGGCCCACAGAAAGGATGGCCTTCTTGGACAATCCAACTATCATTCTAGCTCATATTCGACAGTCACATGTGACCAGTGATGACACAGGAATGTGTGAGATGGTTCTCATTGATCATGATGTTGACCTAGAGAAGATTCATCCTCCTTCAATGCCTGGAGACAGTGGGTCAGAAATTCAGGGAAGCAATGGTGAGACTCAGGGCTATGTATATGCCCAGTCAGTCGATATTACCTCAAGTTGGGACTTTGGTATTAGAAGACGCTCAAATACAGGTAAACATTGCCTTTTAGTCATGTCTTCTGAGCTTTAAATCAGTCAACAATCTTACAGAATAATGCATAATGTTGGAATAGCTTTAATGGGGAAGATTTCTGTGTGTTAACAGGAACATGCATGTGTTACAGTAAGAGCGAGTCTAAACACCATCTCCGTCTTTGTGACTGTGAATGGAGAGTGGCACTGGAATGATGTTATCAGAAGGAAGTAGAAGATGAATAGAGGAAAAAGGTGGCTAGGAGAGGCAGGTTGGATGTTCTCTTTCTAAAAAGTCTTCATGTAGAAAGGGAAGTGGACTTACTTTGAGTATCTTCACAGAGCAACATTAGTCCCAGTGGGTAGACTACCTAGTGGCAGGTTTCAGGTTGACATAATAAAGAACCTTTAATATAGAAAGCTGACCAGCCACAGAGTACTGCTGCCAGAGCCATTTCTTGGCCATGGAAGGATTGTGGGAGGCAAAGGGATGTTGCAGGTAAATAGCTGAATATTTGTTCGGGCTGCTGTTAATAGGAGTTGCTACACTGAGTGTGAGATTGGAAAAGGTGCCCCTGTTTTTGATATGTTCTTTTTATTTTCTTAAGTTGATCTCTACCATTTGATCTTTGTGGTTTGAAAATGCTAAACTTTGGTACATAAATACTTAGTGATTATCTTTTAAAAGCTTATCACTGGCCATGTTCCAGCTTATGTGTTCTGGAAACCTTTCAAAGGGAATGTGATGAACCAAGACCTTTACTTAGATAAATTATTTAGAACATTTAATGTAGTTCTAATATGACAGGGTATTCTAGGAGGTGATTTTTTTATTTAGGTCATCAGAAAATATAATCTCCTACTAATCAGTAGCAGTGACCTGCTAACTCCCAGGAAACGTAATGGCAGGAAATGTGGTAGAACATTGAAAAGGTTTACATGTTTATTTTCATGGTCCAAATGTAAAATTCACGTAAAGGAGTACTGCAAGATACAATATACAGTGCAAAGCATGTTAAGGTTTTGGTTCAGAATTCACCATTCTGTGACATCTACAAAGAATAATTTGCTCTCATGATGAAAATAATTAATAGCATTTCCCAGTATCTCAAGGAATTTTTATCAAAATAGGATTTGAGTGAAGGTTTGAATATAATTTAGAACCATTGATTCTCAGTTCTCTAGTCGAAACTGACTTCCTTGCAAGTTATTGAGATGATATCTTGTATGACAGGTTGAATGGATTTCAGTAGGAGAATGCTGCTAAATTGAGAGCTTTATGATTATATTACTTTGGCTGTACCCTTCACATTTATTAATTGCAATTGAATGCATTTTCCTCCAGTGGAATTTGGTTAGATACAGTGACATTATCAGATGCTTTTGCCAGCACAGTTTACATTTCTGGCAAGGTTAGTATCAGTGGTAGTTTCCCTATCACAATGCCAAGGCAGGTGTGTATGGTTTCCTGCCTTGAAAGAGAAATTTACTTATTTTTTGTTAGCATTGTGCCAGGATAGGAAGTTGAAGATTAGCCAGATCTCAAGAAATGGCATCAATTATGACTTTCTTTTCCATTGTGGTTTCCATATGCAGCAGTTGTTAATATATGCTGGACAGTATTTCTTTAAGAGATCAATTCACTGATTTTTGAAGGTTGATCAGCCAGTGGTAATATGATCTCACAAATGTAGGATTTTTAGGTGATGCTTTTGTTACTGTTGTTGGAATTTCTTAAGATAGCACTTAGATGCTAATACTTACAATTGTGGGGTGTCCTAGTGACCAAAGGTTTTACTTTTTAATCCTTTCAGCATATCTTAAAATTTTGTATAAGAAAAATTATTCTTTTTAAGGTTTGACTAATGTTACAAAGATACAAATCATTTATTTTACTACCTATAAACTGTTTCAACCCACTGAAGAAAAGCTATGCTAATTTATATAGCTTTGACATTTTATAATTTTCATGATTTTTAGATAAAGGATTTTATATTTAAAACTTTAATAGTCTAGTCTGAGTTCATTTATCTTTAATTTTTGAAACGGGTAGAGTAATTCATAACAGTAATTTTATTCCTGTAATGTAATATTCACTTCAGTTCATTTGTGCATTAAAATTCCTTTAAGACCGTTATTAATGATTTATATAATGAAATGTCATATTAATCACAGAAGTTTTCACATTTTATTATTCTCTTCCATGTTAATACTATCTTTATGATCTCTATTAATGTTTTATATCCTCTAATTTCAATTATAAATCAAGAATATTTTCATGTTTTTGTTGGTATTTGCTTTTCAGGGGTGCCACCTTTAAAATTTTATGACTTTTTCTCTACATATGCAATATAAAACATCTTTATTCATATAAAGGTAGTTAATTATGTCTTTGTTTATAGTAAACTTTCATTGACAAACTTATAGTTATAATATTTCTTTTCAAGCTCAAAGATTAGAACGACTCCGAAAAGAGAGACAAAACCAGATCAAATGCAAAAATATTCAGTGGAAAGAAAGAAATTCTAAGCAATCAGGTAAATGGAAATAATTTTAATTGTTAATTTGAGATTTATATATGTAGTTTATATTATTATATGAGAGCTTTATTTTTAATTCATCTTTTTAAATCCTCTGAGCAGATACCTCTTGTTTTGAGCTTTGAATGCTTTCACTGGGGTGCCTTTGCCCTCTGAAGCTGTGTGTTCATTTAGGTCTTGTGTTTTTGGTCACTCTTCATTCTGGGTCACAGGAATAGATGTGTGCAAGGCACATTTTGTACAAACTCTCATGCCAGCACCTTGTTCTTAAAGCCAAGGAATACCTATGGTGTGGATGGGCCTCTGGGTTATAGATTTCCTCCTGGCAGTTCCAACCTTGACTTTCTCTTGCCTCATTAGTGACCCCAGTAATAATCTTTTTTGCATATATGCTGATTCTTTTCCTTTAGCTTAACAAGCATTATGTTGCGGGTATTATCAGCATTTGTAGTCTGTGTTCATATGGTATATGTATTAAAAAGCTGGCCATATTACATATTTTCAAATCTTCAATCTCATCAAGAACACCTAAAAAAAAAGCTATTGAAATATTTTCTAACGTTTATATCGTGTGTCCTAGACTTTCTTTTTTTCTTCTTTCAAAGTAATGTCTGCACTCTGTTTTCTCTCTTCCAGCACCTACTAACCACCACCCTGGCATGTAATAGATGTCCACTCAATTTTTGTTGACTGACTCCATTGCTACATAGTATTTATAAAACTAACAATATTAGTGATTATTGTATTAACATCAGCACCTACCTAGTGCTATTCTGAGTCCTTTACACGCATTACCTCCAATGTAATGATCTTAAAAGATATAGATACTGCTGTGGTTAACAGATGAGACAGAGACTCAGTGAGCTTTCACTTGCTAACGTTACAAGGCTAGAAAGCGGTAGTGCTGTGGAGCCGTATTTTGTAGATACCACTGTCTGAAGCTAAAGGCCAACCTCTTTCTGCTAAACCACACCGTATAAAGTGGTTATTGCTGTCTCCTGCTGTGGTTGTAAACCCAGGTGTGCTCAGTTGGCATGATTTTCTTAATAGTTGGCGTCTATGGGGCGCCTGGGTGGCGCAGTCGGTTAAGCGTCCGACTTCAGCCAGGTCACGATCTCGCGGTCCGTGAGTTCGAGCCCCGCGTCGGGCTCTGGGCTGATGGCTCAGAGCCTGGAGCCTGCTTCCGATTCTGTGACTCCCTCTCTCTCTGCCCCTCCCCCCTTCATGCTCTGTCTCTCTCTGTCCCAAAAATAAATAAACGTTGAAAAAAAAAAAAAAAATAGTTGCGTCTAAGTGACAGCTGTGTAAACCAGAAATCTCATTCACTTCTTTCTTATGTCTCCTTTCTGTGACTTCTATAGTTCTCATGGAATGTCTATTTAGTTTTGCTCTTAATACTTAAAAAAAAAAAAATCTCTCCAGGCTGGTCTTTTCTGTTGATCCAGTTAATACTTCTCTCTGTTGTATTTTTCAAACTGAAAACCTTTATATTGTTTATCTTGTTCACTTTTTTCAAATTTTTCATATATCTTGATGCTTTTTCTGTTAATTTCTTCTTAATGAGTATAGAGCCAGTTTATCTAAACTCATCTTTCCAGGTACCTCTGTTTTGCTTTCTTTGCTTCCTTATCTTAAAACAATTACAAATAAAAAAATAGGATGAATAGAGTACCTCAGATATAACAGCATTAATCCCCTTTGCAATGTGAGAAATAAATTCTTCAACTTAAATTTTGATACATCTACTAATCAGACACATCTGATAAATTTTGATACATTTCCCACTCATTCCTTAAAGTCCAATCCACTTTAACTTCTGTTCAGTGTTTCACAGAATGTGCTGGATTGGGGCGCCTAAGTGGCTCAGTTGTTAAGCATCTGACTTCAACTCAGGTCATGATCCCATGGTTCGTGGGTTTGAGCCCTGCGTCGGGCCCTGTGCTGACTGCATGAAGCCTGCTTGGGATTCTCTCTCCCTCCCTTACTCTCTGCCCGTCCCCCACTCGTGCTCATGCACGTGTTCTCTCTCTCTCAAATAAATATTAAAAAAAAAAAAAATGTGCTGGAGAAATAGTCTCCTTTTTGCTTTCATTTGGAGCCATACCATTCATTATTTGTGTATACTTCTCTCTCCCTCATTTTCCATCTCTCTTATTTCTGTCTCTCACAGATTTCAGTAATTGACCCTGTGATCTTATTGCTGAAAAAGTTCCTTCTTAATATACCTGGCCACTCTCTGAAATGTTGACCTTGCTTCTGGCCAGGCCAGTGAACTTTGTCAGTGCACAGAGGAATGAATGGTCTTGAATTCTCTGTTCATGTGGGTTCCACCATTACCACAGGTTGGCACTCTGGGTGTCCTGAAATGTGTTAGAAAAGTGGAGCCAGCAGTCCATTACACAGCTACCTGGCAAACTGAGCAGCTACTTTGTTTTCACACATTTCTCAAGCACATACTCTTTTTTTTTTTTTTTTTTTTGGCAAGGAATGCCACAGCCAGATCTTTTTAATCTTAATTGGGAATTTTGGTTAGGTAATCATTTATTCATTCCCTCATTCTTTATCTGCTGTTTACATTTTGTTAAAATCCTTTCGTCTGTTTTTCTTATCTTTGTTTTATTTTATTCCCTACTAGAAGAATCATTATTATGAATATGATGACCTCCCCTGGAATGTTTTTCTTCCACGGTTATTCTGTCTGAATCCAGTCCATCCTTTAATACAGCAGAAATGCAGCCTTTTCATTGAAGAGTTGGAAGAGATCTGAGAAGCCTTCTGGTCCACACCCTGAAGTTCTTTATGAACTTTGTATATATACTTTATGTGCCCTGAGACCACATGATAAATGGAATACCTTAGACTAAGATCCTTGTAGTATTTCTGTAGCCAGAACTGTATGGATAAATGTGAAGATGGTTATTGGAAGATGGCTTTGTCAGGAACAGTGTCAAATCAAGCCTCGGTATTTTAAATTTTATTGTTTAAAAAAAATTTTTTTTTAGTGTTTTATTTATTTTTGAGAGAGAGAGACAGAGCATGGATGGGGGTGGGGGGCAGAGAGAGGGGGAGACACGGAATTTGAAGCAGGCTCCAGGCCCTGAACTTCAGCACAGAGCCTGATGTGGGGCTTGAACTCACGAGTTGTGAGATCATGACCTGAGCCCAAGTCGACTGCTTAACTGACTGAGCCACCCAGGCGCCCCTTAATTTTATTGTTTTAAAATGGTGTTGGTATATTCTTTATAAAATGTATTATTACCCTTATTCACTGACTCATTTAACAAACATTTCTTTCATACCTTCTGTGTGCATCTTAACTCTATGCTAGGTGCTTGGAGGAATATGCGACTCCTGTCCTCAAGAAGTTTGAAGTCTAATGGGAAGACAAAGGCATTTACACATAAAGTCAAATAGTAACTCAAAAACAATGTAGTGTAAATCAGTTATTTATGAATATTCCTGAAGTTTTCTTTATGTAACTTCTAGTATGATTTCTTAAAACAACAGTTTGCAGATATAGTGGCTGAGTAAAAATCAGAAATACATCTAAAAGTGCATGTTATAATGGCTTCTGCATAAATTTCTAGCCATATATGTGGAATTCCTGATTCAGAAGATAGGGATTGGGGTCCGTCTATATTTTTCAGAAGCTCCCTGGGTGATTCTTATGAGTAACCATTACTGGGAATCGCTGGTATATAATATGCCAGCCACTAAGTTTGCTTCATCTTAACACAAATCCAGCAAATTAGCTATTACTATTTCTGTGTTATATGTGAGAAAACTGGACCCCGGAGGCTAAGTAACTTTTTCACATTACTTACTTACAAATAGTAAATGTCAAAGCCAGAATTCTCCTGGCCAGTCTGACCCCGAAGACTATAATCTTCTTGCTGCCTCCTATTCTCTCCAGTACGGTTGGCAGAAAGGAGCTGCTCTGGAGCTTTGGGTGTTGAGGATTCCCTGTTCCCTTGTTCCTTTCCTCCTCTGTGTCAGCGATGGCCAACGTTCGGGAAAGTTTTATTGAAAGAAAATGTTGTTATAGGAAATCTGAAGCAAAATATGAAAATGAAAATAAGCTACCAGTAGTCTCATATTTGGAGGAATTGCTGTTAACATTTTGATGTATTTATTCTAGATTCTGTTTATATAAGTATATATATTTTAAATATTCTAAACATAAATCTTATCTTTTTTGTATTTTTTTGTATATACAAGTAGTACATAAATGCACCGTTTTGTCTTCTTGTCTCCATGGTGTTCCTGCACTTTTACATTTATTAAGGTTATTTCCAGATGTTTTGCATTTTGTGTTGCCCTTGTAATTAACATCCTCTTCCCCGTAACTTTCTTACTGCTCTTGTGAAGAAATCTGTTGTTTTTATATATCCGTTTTGTAGCCAGCCACTCACTGAATCCTTAGAAGTTCTGATATGCATTACCATCTTCCTGAAGGCTATAGTATGTGCTTTCTCATAAGACTGATGGTAATTACATTTCTAGGCTATTGTTTTTTCAGTTCCCTGTTTGTTGGGGACTTCCAACTGTTTCTAGTGGTTAGAACTCTTCAGCTGCAAATGATAAAGAGAAGTGATGTTGAAAAGCAGCTTGCAGTAGAGCAACTCAGGAGGTACAACTGTGTCTTATGAGTGGCTTAGAACCAGGAGGAAAGGCTCTCATTACCAACCCCTGTCTCATTTCTACTTCTTTGTGCCCATTTGCTCCTTCCTCCCTCTCTTCTGCCTCCCTATCCCCACAGCTACTTTTTCTTCTTCTCTGCTCCACAGTTAATCATTTAACAAGTATTTCTTGAGCTCCTACAATATGCAGGGGCAGCTAGGCACTTGTAGACTTAGAAGACACAGCAGTGAACAAGACAAAGTCCCTGCCTCATGGATCTTGTGGGGGAAATAGACAGGAAGCAAACCTAGTATTGTCAGAATGGGATAAGTGGCATAGCGAAACATACAGCCTGGCAAGGAAGGTAAGGAATGCTAGGTAGGGGATTTTGCAATTTTATATAGGATGATCAGGGAAGGCCTCTTCGGAAGGTGATGCTTGAGCAGAGTTCTGAAGGAATGAGTTGGGAAGGTATTGGAAAATGGGTGTCCTAAGATGAGGGAGAGCGTGTGCAAAGGTTCTGCAACAGAAGTGTGCCTGATGTATTCAAAGAATAGCAAGGAAGGATGCTTACTGACTACAGTAGAGGGGAAAGGGGGAAGAGTGGGCTCAGAGAAGTAGTGAGAGAGCAGATCATGGAGGATCTTGTACAGAACTTAATTTTTACTTTGGGTACAGTGATGCAATCTGAGTAGACTAGAATGGTATAATGAACCCCTGTACACCCTTCACCCAGCTTCAACATATGGCCAGTCTTGCTTCTTTTATACATTTACCTCCCCTCCTCTCTCAGATTATTTTTATTTATTTTTTGAGAGAGAGAGAGCGCACGCAAGCGGGAGTGCAGGAGAGGGGGAGAGAGAATCTTAAGCAGGCTCCACGCCTACTTAGCACAGCATACATGTGGATCCCATGACCCTGTGATCATGATCTGAGCTGAAATCAAGAGTCAGACACTCAACCGACTCAGCCACCTAGGCGTCCCCAGATTATTTTCAAGCAATTTCCAACTATCATAATTTCATACCTAAATACTTGTGTATTTTTTTTTTAACGTTTTATTTATTTTTGAGACAGAGAGAGACAGAGCATGAATGGGGGAGGGGCAGAGAGAGAGGGAGACACAGAATCGGAAGCAGGCTCCAGGCTCTGAGCCATCAGCCCAGAGCCCGACGCAGGGCTCGAACTCCCGGACCTCGAGATCGTGACCTGAGCTGAAGTTGGCCGCTTAACCAACTGAGCCACCCAGGCGCCCCAATACTTGTGTATTTTTTAACACACAAGAAAATGTAGTTTTCTGGTATTGTAATACCACTACTCTCCAAAAAATTAGCAGGAATTCTTTAATATTAACAAACATTTCCCTCACTGTCTCAAATTTTTCTTTTCTTTTGCCAGTTTGTTCGTGTAGGTCTAGATATGAGGTCCATACATTTGGTTGATATGTTTGATTTCCTTTTTAATCTGTAGATTCTTCTTTACTTTTTTTCATTGTAATTTATTTAAGAAACTGGGTCATGTGTCCTGTAGAATTTCCTACATTCTAGATTTTGCTAATTGTATCTCTTTGGTCTCACTTAATAGGTTCCTCGGCTCTCTTTCCTATAAACAGGTAGTTAGATCTAGAAACTTGCTCAGATTGAAGTTTGATTTCTGTTAAGGGTATTTTGTACATGCTGATCTGTACTTCATATTGCATCATATCAGGTTATATAGAAGGTCTTCTTGTCTATTTTGTGATGTTCAGGTTGATGCTAGAGTTAGGTGTCATTCATCCATTATTAATTATTATTATTAGGTGTCATCCATCCCAACAGCTTTTTCTTCTAATGGTTTTAGTGGTCATTGGTGGGCATTACCTAGATTAATTATTTCATTAGTAGTTGCAAAATAGTGATTTCTAATTTTATTGGTCTTCATATAAAGAACATTTTTTCCTAATCTATTATTTCGTTATTGTCAGATATAATCCCTACCAGAAGACAGGATAAATGCTTGATTCTTAAATATTTCCTTCTCCATATCTGGAATTAGCCATTTGTTTAGAGTCTTGATTATTTTTTAGGGATAAATGGCATTGAGATACCAGAATTTGAACTCCAGAGGCGCTCACTGAATTTTATTTTTTTCCTTGTAGGCATTTCAGGGGATAGAGCTCAGAAAAAAATAAATTTTTTAAGAGGAAGTACATTGTGAGTTAATGTTGATAATTTCTGTATAAATTTAGGATTATAGAGTATTTACTTAACTTTTTTGATTTTATGTTTATGTATCTGTTTCTTTTTTTTTAATTAATTAATTAATTTATTTTTTTAATATGTGAAATTTATTGTCAAATTCGTTTCCATACAACACTATGTATCTGTTTCTTATGCTGAAAGTTCTGGTTCCAGAATAGAGATATCATCGTCATTACTAACACTATGATTACTAAAAACAGTTGAAGATAGATAAATAATTTTTTCTTTTTTGCCCTTTTGATATGTTCTATTAGGGAATGTACAAATTGCTGTGTGATAAAGTTACTTAAAATAACTCCTCTCTTTGTAGTTAAAATGCCAACTCAATATTACACTTGGGTTCATTTGCCTTTGCTTTTATTTTTAGAAATTGCACTTCTAATTTTTTTTAAAGAAATATATGAAATGTACATGGTTTCAAAGTTGAGTACATAAAACAAGGTAAAATCAGGGAAATTTAGCTTCAATTCTTGTCTCTTCTATTCATAGTCATTTTAAAAAAGGTTTTGGTTTTTCTGTTCACTTAAATCTATGTGTAAGCATATTTATATTCATATACCCCTCTTTTTAGGTTATAAATAGCATTTTGTACACACCATTTTATGCAATACTTTTTTCACTTAGCAGCACATCTTGGGAATTACTCTGGTGAATATATAGAGATAGGCTTCATTCCATTTTATAGCTTCATAATAAGCCATGATATGGAGGTGCCATAGTTTAGCCAATTGGTTTCCTTTTGAAGGAAGTTTGAGTGTTTTCAGGTTTTTGGTGTTGAAAATGACACTGCAGTGAGTAGCCTAATGCATTGTGTTGTGTTGTGTTTATTTTTCCCAGTGTATCTAAGAATCCTGGAAGTGGTATGGTTGGGTCATAGGGTAAATATGTGATCTCCCTTGATATTGCCACATTCCCTTCGGTAGGTGTTTTGCTAGTTTGCATTCCTCTAATAAGGTACAGAATGTTATTTCCTCACAGATGTAAGCTTTCAGATTTTTGCCAATTTGATAGATGTATATCTCAGCATATTATTATTATTAATGTGGTTGAGCATCTTTCCATTTGTTAAGAACCATTTGAATATCCTTTTCTGTGGGCATTTCATATTTCTTATCCATTTTTCTGTAGAATTGTTGGTCACTGTCTTCTCTACTTTTAGAATCTTTATATATTAAGAATATTAAGCTTTATTTTTTTCTAGTTTGTCATTTTTCTTTTTACTTTACTAATTTTTTACCATACAAAAATGTTTTAATTTTGTGTGGTCATATTGTTTTCTTCTTACTGTGACGTTTATAATTTACATCTTAAAAGACTCCTGTTGGTTGCTGTGTTGGGAAGAGACTGGCAGGAGTGGGCCTGGGGAAGGCAAGGGCAGAAACAAGATCAGTTTGAAGGTAGTGGTAATAATCCAGCGTTGGTAACTTTGGAGATGGTTCTGGATATATTCTGAAATTTCTGTTGATGGATAGGATGTTAGATATGAGAGAAAGAAAAGAGTGGAGATGTTTTTGGCCTAACATGATTGAGTTGCCATTAACTGAGAAGGAGAAGCCTGTGGGAGGGGCAGATTTGGGGCAAGATCAAGAGTTCCGTTATGGACATATAAAGTTTGAAACACCTATTGGATATCCAAGTGGAGGAGGTGCCATATAGGGAGCTGAATATGTGAGTCCGTAATTTCAGGGAATGTTTAGGTCTAGGAATAATCATTTGGGAGTTATCAGCATGTAGATGATATTTATTTAGGCTTTCTCTTTTTATTTATTTATTGAGGTATGCTTCTATATACTGAAATGTACAGATATTAAGTATACAGTTCAGTGACTTGTGACAAGCATATAGACCTGTGTAACTAGCATCCCAATCAAGTATAGAGTATTTGTGTACCCCAGAAAGTTCTCTCGTGCCTCTTTCTAGTTGGGGTACTCCCCATAGGCAGCTATTGTTCTGATTTGTATTACCACAATTTAGCTTCTCTTCTTGTTGATTACATTTAAAACAGAAGGCTGGCTGAGATCACCAAGGGTATGAATGTAGGTACAGAAAAGAAAAGATCCAAATAGTATGACTTGGGGAATGCCAAATATTTGAGGGGAATATGAGGAATTGGCAAGGAAACTAGGAAAGAGTAACCTGGAAGATAGGATGAGAACCAGATCAAATGGAGCCCTGGAAACCAAGTGAAAAAACTGGTTCAAAAAGGAGTGAGTGATGAACTGTTTCAAATGCTGTCACGAAGTCTTGAAAGATGAGGATTCCAAATGGACCAGTAGATTTAGCAATAAGGGGTCATTGGTGACCTCGCAAACTGCTTTTGAGGAGTGTGGGGAGCCCAAGTGCTTGATTGCAGTGGGTTTGAGGGAAAGCGAGGGGAGGAACCAGACAGCAAGAACACAGCATTTTGAGGAGCAGAAAAGTGGTATAGTAACTGGGAGTACAGGATCAAAGAAGGATTTTTTTTTTTAAATGAGCAGTATTTCAGTATCTTTGTGTGCTGATGCAGTCGACCCAGTCAGTAGGAGGAAAAACCAAAAATCAGAGAAAATTGCTTGAGTGATGCCCTTGAGTCAGCAAGAAGTTAGCCCCTGAGTGCGCAAAGGAGGAGCTGGCCTGAGGTATGGGCCTAGACAGTTCACCCACTGTAATAGGAGGGGAAGGTAGGCAGAAGTTCTCTTTTGGTTGTTTCTCTGTCTCCATGACGAAGGATGGATGGACAGAAGGATGGATGGGAGGGAGATGGAAAATGTCAGAAGTTGAGGAGAGAATTCTAAGTGTGAATTAGAATTAGTCTGAGAATGGAAGAGTTAATCTATCATCACTTCACACCCTTACTGATAATAGTTCTGTAACTTTGATAAGTTACTTATGTTTCCTAAACTCAGTTTGTTGATGGAGCTAGTTGTAACCCAGCTCTTAAGACTGTTGAGAGGACAAATTGAGAAAACACCGAGCATTGTTCCTGGCCCATAGTAGGTATTTAATAAAGGGTTATTCCTTTCCAAAGTGTAGCAATAAAATTATTAATAGATTACGTGCAGAATAATACTTGTAATATTTAAAATATCACTTTAATAGTCTAAAACTTTTTCAAATGCGCAGTTAATATCTGTTGATTATTTGAACGCATATTTTCAGATTCTGAAATTAAATATGTGCCACATCTTAAAAAAGAATTAGATCCTTTTCTTCTGGTTTGCCACTTAAATTTATAGGACCTTATTTGATAAATTTGTTCCACTGGTTTGTTGAAAAGATGGTCTTAGTAACATGTTTTAGAAGTTCTAAGTCACTATTTCAGAGTTCTGTTTGATCTAAGTTCAGTTTGGCTATGTTCAAGAATGGAATGGGGTTGAACCTATTCATTGCAGTTTTTTTGTTTTTTGTTTTTGGAGGGGGGAGAGAGAGAATCTTAAGCAAGCATGGAACCTGACATGGGACTAGATCTCATGACTGTGAGGTCATGACCTGAGCCAAAATCAAGAGTCAGATGCTTAGAGTGCCTGGATGACTCAGTCCGTTAAGCATCCAACTTTGGTTCAGGTCATGATCTTGTGGTTCATGAGTTTGAGACCCGCATCAAGCTGTCTCCTGTCAGCACAGAGCCCGCTTCAGATCCTGTCTCCCTCTCTTTCTTTCTCTCTCTCAAAAATAAATAAACATTTTTTTTAAATAAAAAAAAATATGAGTCAGACACTTAACCAATTGAGCCTCCCAGAGTGGCCCTCATTGCAGATTTTAAGATCTAAGATTGATTTATTTTTAAATTTAGGTATGGAAATTTTCTAATACTCACAGAAATGGAGAGTATAATAGATCTCCATGTACTTATGTATCTACCACCTTAAATGATATTCAGGATAATATGGACACTTAAATGATCTATGAGAATATATGGAATTAACTTGTCTTGATTCACTAATGAGTAAGAGCTAAAGATTCTGATGTAATAATAATTTAATCTGAATTCCTTCAATCATTATTTTATTCACTGATTCATGCAATAAAATTTATTGAGGGTCAACTTTGTTCATTAGTCTAATGGCTAAGAGCCTTGCCTGAGTGCAAGTCTTAGCTGTGCTATTTCTTAGCTGTGTTGGCCTAAGGCTAATCAAAGTATTCTAGGCTTCAGTTTCCACACTGACAAAATTAAGATAATGCCAGTATCCACTTCATAGGCTTGTTAGGAGGAGTAATTGAGGTGCATTGGCTTGCTCAATAAACGTTAGCTGCTATTATTATAAAAATTCTTTTTCCTGGGGCACCTGGGTGGCTCAGTTGGTTGGGCGTCGACTTCAGCTCAGGTCATGATCTCACAGTTGGTGGGTTCGAGCCCTGCATCGGGCTCTGTGCTGACAGCTCGGAGCCTGGAGCCTGGTTCAAATTCTGTGTCTTCTCCTCTCTCTGCCCCTCCCATGCTCATGTTCTGTCTTGCTCTGTCTCTCAATAATAAATAAACGTTAAAAAAAATTTTTTTTTTTAATTCTTTTTCCTTTTCCTCCTCCTCATCTTTGTCTTCTAGATTTTGTGCTAGGTGTCACTGGAGAATATGAGAGGATTAAGATGTAGACCTTCACCCTAAAGAACTGGAATTCCAAAATCCCACAGTATTAGAACCAGGAGAGATTTTCAAGCTTATCCAGTTCAGTGAGCCCAGAAAGCGTTAGTGAACTGTCTATCACATATCTCTTAGTGGCAAAGCCAGGCCAAAGCTCAGGTCCTTTAGCTGTGAATGCTCTTCTTACAGAATGGCTGCTCTGTCGGTTTGACTCTGCCCCACTCCTTAAACCCTAGTCCTTCTAAATTGACAGTCCTGACCTGATCGTATTTCAGGGATCTGCCTTTTCAGGGTGCAAGCATCGAAGTATATGTGAGGCTTTTTGCACACATCAGACCTGAATATGCCCCGGACACTCCCTCCTTAAGATTCCAAGGAAGACTTGCTAGGGAAGGTAGACAGGCTGTCTCTCTGTGTGTAATCACAAAGATGTTTTTATCTTCCTCTTGTATCACAGCCCAGGAGTTAAAGTCACTATTTGAAAAAAAGTCCCTCAAAGAGAAACCTCCAAGTTCTGGAAAGCAGTCAATATTATCTGTACGACTGGAGCAGTGCCCTCTACAGCTGAATAACCCCTTTAATGAGTATTCCAAATTTGATGGCAAGGTAAGTAAAAATAAAACTTTGTCCACTTAAATAAAACCTCAATTGAGTGGAATTGTTTTGTTGGTATTATTATTAAATTTCGGTTTTCAAAAATGACTCAAAGTAATTATAGAATGTCCCTCACATTTTCTAAGACTGAAGATGTGAAAAAGTCTGCATTTGGGCTTGATAGTGTTTCCACAGCAATATGTTTGATGAAGGATTAAAACAAAAGTAGTCTTGAGATATTTGTATGCGTGTTTTTTCCCCCGTTTTATCTTCCAAGAGTATACTTGAGGATTTGGGTTAGTTGGGTTGTGATTCGTCAAGGCCTGATTGTGCTGGGAACGCTTTGAAAGTGGTTCTGGGAGGCAGTTTGCATTGTTTTGGTCTGACTCTTCATTATAACTGCAGAAATTGTTGAGCTTTGAGCTTCATTTCAGAATTCTAGGCCATTGTTTGCATGTCTGTATTTCATTGTAGGGAATCTTGTTTGACACTCACTATGCAGGGTGAGTTTTTTCTGTTTATTCTAACAATTTGTAGTTGTAAAATTAAAGCATGTCTATTTTCCTTTTAGAAAAATGGCCACTGTTGTAGGCGGAGCATAGTTCCATGTGCAGCACCCCCCCCCTCCGCCCCCCACATTCCCTGCCATTCTGTGTTTCTGCGCTAAGCTGAGCTGGGCTTCTTTCAGGCGACAGTAGCAGTTGATTTTTGTATTTATTGCCATTATATTTGCTGTCTGGTAGTGGTGGGGGGTGCTGAGTATCGCTTGTTGGGGGTTGTGTACAATTTGTCTTATTTTAACACCATTGCAATTAATAAACATACAGCTCTTTGCTTATGTTTGTATTTTTCATATTCAATTTCTGGTTAGGTGCTGGTGTGGTCAGTTGTCATCTTTGAGCAAGATGTTTTCTCTTCAAAACACTTTCTCAGCCGGTTCAGCATGTTTCCATAGTTTTAAGTAAGCATATATGGCCATGGGCAAGTGAAGTTATTGATGTTGGTGGGAAAGGAGATAAAATGCGTAAGTTACATAAAGATACTAATATGCTCAGGAGTTGCCTCCAAAAAACCTCTGCAAGTACCTTGAGTAAATGAGAGATTGTATTGATGTAAAGCTTCTCTTTAGCCTGCCCCTGCCACCGCTCCTGTTTCTTCCTGTGGAATGTAGCAAAGAGGAGGATGGATCCCTCTAGGGGACAGGAATGTCAGCCTCTGGAAAACAGAGAATTGGACTGTAGGGGATTTTTTTTTTTAAACAACCATTGATTCATTTAGATATGTGAGAAGTTATTGTTGGATTTAGGTTATAGGGCTGGAATTTATTTGCTTCCATTGCCTGATCCCATCTCATTGTTTGAGGGCATAATTGTCGGAATAATTACTATGTAATAATGCTTTGATGCCAACAAAATAGCATAGATCTCTTAAAATATTATGTCCTAGAACTCTCATTATACATTAGATTTTATTATAAATTACTTAGCTTTGGATTTGACAGAAAGTTGTGAGGTGTTCTTGGTATATATCTAACTTTTAAAGTGCCAGGAGAAATTTTTTAAAAATTGTGAAGAAGCCATTTCCTCAGTCACAAAGGAATTACTTTTGCTAGATGTGTTTACATTTAAGACTCTGGGTGCTTTTGTCATATCAGATCTATTTGTAATCAGCAAAGGATGTGTACATGGGGCAGTCACCATTACACTTTGATTAAGAAAGATTTATATATCGATAAGTCTATCTTATGATGCTATGCTATTTTATTGTTATCCTACATATTACAATTGCTAAAATACAATTAAACCCTTGTTCTCATCTATTATTTAATATTGATGCATTTGGCAGATACGTAATGAAAGTGGCTAATATTTGAAGGATATTGTACTGTACATATTAAATTAGTCTTTCTTTATCTTTGTGAAATGCATCAATATGATATTCAATGACATCTCAATGATTAATAGAGAATTATACTTGAGTCAAGCCTTTTTGTAACCTAGAAATTAAAATGACTATTCAAATAACACCTCAAAATGATCAAATTAGCATTTTGTGATTGCATAATAATGGGATTGTAGTAGTTATAACAGCACCATGGCTGCCTCTAGAGTTAAGATCGTGTCAACCCCTTGATAATAAAGCCTTTTCTGTGAGAGTCGACTTTAATAATTTCCAGATTGATTCTTCCCATAAATCATTTGACGTTCAGCACTAAATTTTTGTTACTGTTGTAACTTAAAATTATTTTATTTTTATTCAGCTCATATTTAACAAGTGAAATGAGTGTCCTGTTTTAATGATTCACCATCTTGTCATTGAACTCCATGCTTTTTGCCTCAAATATAAGGATTTTTCATGTACTTTGGTAGTCCCTTATTTTTTTCCCCCACAAAGGTTTGTTAAAGCCACTAAAATATGTACAGTTTTTTCACGTACAAATATTCACAATGCTTTTCTTGGGAATAACGCTTGCCTTATTTACATAATTAACTGAGTTGCTTAGGTCTCTTGGGCAAATGGTACATAATTGGGGAGAGAAGGGGACAGGGAAGAGTTTGGGGTCTAATTAAATATGCTAAAAAACTACTTAATTATATATTTCCTCAAGAGACTAACTGCTGTGAAATCCTCCTTAAGATTAAACTAGCGTCAGATTTGAAAAAGATTTTGTTTTTGGTATGACTTTACAATTACATTGCGGTTAAGCTGGCATGTCTAGTGTCTTTAACGGTTTGTGCGAACTGGATTGTTGTTGGTTTTAGTGATTCTGAGGGTAAGCATCTCTTAGCTTTTGTGCTAAATTGATGTGAATACTTTCAAATAATTTTTGGTTCTTGTAGCAGTTTAATAATTTCATTTCTAAAAATTGTGGTTGATTAATAATTTCTCGGAGACATACAGTTGAGAGGGAAAGGCTGTGCTTAGGCATGTGCTTTGTTGTAATTTTGACAATTTTTTGGATCAGGTTAATTATGTTTATATTATCTCTTTGGTAAATTGCTATCTGTGGCCTGTTTTAGATTCACTGATTATTGATCAATTTGATCATTATGATCAATTATTGATCAATTATGATCTGTTTACTGATCGTTTGTAAAAAGCCCAAGATAGATTGTAAGTGGTTTGAGGGAATGCTTAGTCAGACCAGGCAAAACCAGGCTCAGCCATCTGCCTGAATTTTGGGGGCTTGTTGAAAACAAGACTTCAGGTAGCCTAATTAACAACACAGAATCTCTGTTCTGGAGATTGAGACAGTCAGAAAATTTGTTGTCCCAGTGCTGATTTCACTGTATGTGGGATATGTTGGGTGTGGCAAGGAGTTGTTTTGAGGTGATGAAGGAGTGAGCTCTACTGATAACACAGTAAGCACTCAGCACTGATTTAAGTATCCCTAAATATGTGGATTTCTGCCCTGTGTTTCTGTCTGTTTCAAATGAGGCCGTGTTTTTGCAGGTATCTAACCCTTTCCGTTCCATGCCATGTCGCTTACTTGAGAAACTTTTGCTAGTATGTCATCACTATTTTGATTAAACTGAGTTTGCAAATATTATCATCATTAGACCGTTAGAATTTAAGGTACTCATTTCCTGTCATTATAGTTACTATTAAGAAATGGTGCCGATTATTAGTTGTGACCTCTTGCTCAGGTTTTCCATCTCTCCAAACCTCAGTTTCTTTACTGATAAAAGAAATGAGAGTTCCTTCCTCACAAGGCTGATGTGACCATCACATAAGATAATACTAGGATAGAGCACCGAGCACAAGAGAAGCAGTATAATTTACTTAGTAAGTAGACCTATTTTGTAGTAAGACCTAAGTTGAATCCCGACTCCACCACTTATGATGCGACCTCAGGCTAGTTTCTTAACCTCATGAAGCTCCAGTCCTCCTCTGTGGGTTGAGATGATGATAATGTGTCTTCCTTATGAGGATCAATTGAGATAAGGTCTGTTTACCAAGACATGTAGCACATAACAGAAGGACTCAACAAATACCCCACTTTTGCTCCTTTCTCTGTGTAAAGGATGAGGGCCAGTGATGCTGTCTTTTCTGTGTACTTCATTAGATTATTGACAGGATTCAGAGGAAATGTGTTCTTAAAACCAGGAGTTTAGAAATAGCATCGTTAAACAAGATGTGCAGCAGACTGGGTGAAGGTGGGCTGTGTGAAGTCCAGGGAGTCCAGTGAAGTTTTGAGGTTTTGGCCTTTAACTTTAAATAGAAAGATTAAGACAAGTAATTACTTCCTTTTTTTGTGGGGGAGAGTAGCAAAGCATGATAGGAGGTAGTTCTAGATTAGTAATTGCTTGGCAGTTTACTAAAATGTTAAATGTTTATTTGCCTTAGCTAAATTCTAACTATAAGGAGAACGTTTGCCTTAACAAGTGCTTGAAAAAGCAGAACCAGTTCTTGTTCATTTAGACAACTGTGACTTTGATTGTGTTAACTTATTAGAAAGTAACCATTTCTCTGTTAGAAACTGTTTTAACTGAAGCTGCAGAGAGCATGGGGGAAGGGATAATTCATGAGTGCTAATTGCTTGGCTGTTAATTTTCATAAGTGTTGATAGAAGCAGTTCCTTAAATTAAACTTTGTTTAAAATGTATCAGGGGAAATATTCCACAATGTCGAGCCTGAAGTGAAAATTAATATGAATGCTGTGGCAATTAACACATACTGGTTAATAGCTTTTAGCAGCATTTTGGGATGATAGTCCTTAAATACATTTTTGCATGCTGCTCTTGTTTCAGCATTGTTCCAGTCTATGTCTGGATAATTATGAACAAATGTTTTCTACAATCATTGGCATTAAATAGCTCTCTTCAAAGAAAGTCACTTAAAACTTTGCAGAAAAGCATGAAGTCGCTGAGAAATGTGGCAAACTCAGAAAAGGTCAGCGAATTGAAATTATGTTTAAAAAATTGCCTTTAGAGGAACTTCTGAACTTGGAATATTTGCTATTATAATGGAAATGGTCCCCTCTAATATGTGGAGTTACTTTATTAGTTCAGGCTCTCTTTCCAAAAAATTATAATCTGGACTTTATTGCCAGTTATGTTTCTAGGCAGCAGTTTTTGTTTATTGCTGCCTGAGCTGAGGTGTGGCCTTGAGCCTAAGAGCCTTCTGGCTTTTGAGTTTCTTTCTTTCTTTTCCACCCCTCAAGTTGACCAGCCCCCACCCTTTCAGTGAAAGTGCTCCTGGGGTTCACTTGTTTGCACCCATTGAGAGACAAATTTAAGATGGCAGGGTGTTTTGAGTTAGGGGCTACTTAGCTCTTCCATTGATTGGCTTCATCTTACATACCTTTTTAATAAAGGAGACTAAGTCCCAACATCATTTTCGTGGTTATTCTTTTGGCCTCTTATCTCTGTGACTGCATTCTGTTAGTCTCCTTTTTCATAGACCAGTTTTTATTAGTCTGTTCTATTTCTAAAGGAAGATAGTAGCTGTTCACTACCTCTTTATACTACCTCTTTCTACTAATAGAAGGACCAAATTCATTAATTTAAAAACATCTCTTAGTAAGATTATTTTCCTTTACCATTGTATTAATGCACTTCTCTTCCTTTTGCTTGACATTATACAGGAAATCCCAAGGAGAGATGTTGGGATATCTGTCTGGGTGGCATTCAAAACGAATTAAATAGGAATCTTACAATGAAAGACTGTGTTTTCAGCATTCCACTGTGAAGTTAAATTTTGGAGACTGAATTCTTAAAACTAGTTGATTTCATTCTGAGCTTTCTGTCTCGGCCCTGTTTCTTCCAGTCTGTAGTGGCTTCCTCTGGTTGTGGAACAATCTTCCAGAAATTCCTGTTAGAGGTAGGATTGACCATTGGCTTTAGAGGGTTTTCAAAGGAAAGTAGAATTTTGCAGGCCTGGATTAGAAATCCGACTTTGCCATTTACTTGCTGTGTGATATTAGGCAAGTCATTTTTGCCTCTTTGAGCCTGTTTTCATATGTATAAATGAAGTTAATGATGTCTTTAAATGTTGTCACAAGGATTTAATGAAAATGGGAAATGCATAAATAGCAAAGTGCCTGGTACACGGACAGTGCTGAGAGACTTACTAGTTTCCTTTATTTTCCCACATTGCCATTCATTTGCTCCGTGTTTAGTGAGGTCCTACTATGTACCAGACACTGTGAAGTAAAATCTGGATACATGGTGAGCAAAAATGCACCTGGTTTCTGACCTTGGAACTTACTCTCTTGGCAGGAAGATAGATGTTATGTAAATAATCACCCGACTGAATGCAAAATTGCCATCATCGTATACCCACAGCTAATAATTACTAAGTTCCAAGAAAGGTAGTTGGGGCCTTCAGAGCATTATCATAAGGGCATCTGACCTAGTCTAAGGGCTCAGGGATGGCATCCCTGTGAAGGTGACTTTTGATCTGAGAGTTGAAGGATGAGTAAGAGCTAACTTGGTGAAGGGGGAGTAGAAAGGACAAATAGAGGATCTGAGGCAAGGGGGTAGCTTCGCAGTTTTGAGGAACTGAAAGAAGGCTGTGTGACTGGGGACTCAGGGTGAGGCAGAGTATGGTACAAGGTAAAGCTGCAGGGGCCAGACCATGTATGGCTGGTGGACGTGTCCTCTTTAACCTAAGAATATTGGAAAGCCTTTGACAAATTTAAATGAGGAGATAAGGTAATCAGATTTATGTTTTGAAAAGATCACTGGGCTGTGCTGAAGGGAGTACAACCTGAGAAGGGGTTTTGAGGCCAGAGAGACAATCAAGAAACTTTTTGCAGTGGTCCAGTTAGGAGAGATGGTAACTTGGGTTTACTTATTGGTGATGTAGAAGGAGTGTTTGAATTCCAGAGATGTTAGTAAGTAAAAGTGCTAAGACTTGATGGTGGATTACATGTCAGGGAATAGGGGAGAAAAGGGTTTCAAGGGCGATACTTTGATCCAATGGAACTGAATGGAAGATGATTCCATCCCTGAATTAGGATGCACCGAAAGAGGGCTGAGGAGGAAGCAGATGTTGCCTTTGTGAGCTGGTTTGGGCCTGGTGACTGCAGATCACAGCTTATTACCACATCCTTGAAGTTACTACACGTTCTTTTTGTGGGGGAGGGGTGTGCAGCATACCCTGCTTGTTTGGTTTGTATTTGGGTCATCTGAGGCAGGGGTCTCTGAGATGAGAGTGGGCTGGGAGCCAGAAGCCTTCTCTTTGTTCCCACTTCACAGCCAGCTTTGGAACTCTGGCTGAAGAATTGCCCTGGAGATTGGTCACCTCTTCTCTGAGATGGGCCGTGTACTCTCAGATGCCCAACCCAGCTCACCAGGCTGTTAAGAGGAGAAAATAAATGAGAGAGTAATTTTAGATGAGGCAGATGTCAGGTGTCATTTAAGAAAGTATATTGATTGTAATTCTTGGAGGGTAGAGGGCTGAAAGTAAAACACAGACATATTTATGTTGTAACAAGATTACTGGTGTAGCACTATCTTCTTCCTAGCTAAAGAAATACCAGATTAGCAGACGAAATCTGGTTGGACTGTATATCAAGCACTGAGGGTCCCAAGGAAGAAAGCCTAGGAGATAATCCTTGTTGGTTGTGGTGAGGCTAGGCATGGTGGGGTTTTACACTGAGCCTCCACATCTAGGGCACCCTACTCTGTAATTTGCAGTAGAGTGATTTCCTTGTCCCTCAAAGTACTAGGCCCTGATGTTACTGTCTTGAAGAGAACTAGGTAAGAGAAATCAAATGACAGCTTAGGGTCACTCAGCTGGGCACAGAATCTAAGTGTTCTTATTCTCAGAGATTTTTATTTTCATTCTTGCTGGCATTCATATCACAAAATGGAAACTTGATTTCCGGGACTAGAAAACAACATGGTAGAAAGAACACAGGTGTGGAATCAGAAAATGTCAGTTTTTCAGTTTGTGAGTTCGAGCTTCACATAGGGTTCTGTGCTGACAGCTCAGAGCCTGGAGCCTGCTTCAGATTCTGTGACTCCCTCTCTCTGCTCCTCCCCATCACGTGCTCTGTCGCTCTCTGACTCTCAAAAATAAATAAACGTTAAAAAAGAAATAAAAAAAGAAAAAGAAAATGTGAGCTTTAGCTTTGGTAGTGCCATGGGGTCTGGGACAAGTCACCTCCCATCTCTGAGCCTCAGTTTCTACCTATTTATTTATTTATTTATTTATTTAAATTTTTTTAAGTTTATTTATTTTGAGAGAGAGGGCAGAGAGCGAGGGAGAGAGGGTATTCCAAGCAGGTTCTGCGCTGTCGGCGCGGGGCCTGACGTGAGGCTCGGTGTCACAAACTGAGATCCGGACCTGAGCTGAAATCAAGAGTCAGACACTCAACTGAGCCACCCAGGTGCCCCAAGCTTCTGCTTATTTAGAATGAGGAACTTAACTTGGATGATCTTTTGGATTCCTCTTGGTTTTAAGGTTCCATTGTTTTGCGATTGGGGAGGTGATTGACATCAGTGACATGTAGGTTACAGATGGGAAAACATGAACTCTTGAAATTTTGATCTTCCACACGTATGTTGGTACTTTCCTCTTTTAATTGATCATAACAAAGCTGTGATGCCAGGAGTGTTATCTCCGTTTTACCAGTGAGGACCCTGAAGCTCAGAAAGAGAAAGTGATTTGCTC
>NW_024412401.1:47884655-48074655 GCF_014898765.1 Herpailurus yagouaroundi | reverse complement strand
TTTGGAGTTTATACTGTGTGTTTAAGAAGAACCCCATATATTAAAATAAATATGTTTTAAATGCATTTTACTTCTTTGTCAAATATGTTAGTAGGATATAAGTAAGAAGCTCTAGTTTTCCTAACATTTAGCGTGAGAAAAAAATAGTCTTGGCTTTTCCTAGGTTGTTTCTGAAAGAGTATTTGATTCATGAGACCACGATTCTGTCACTTATTTGTCACTAGCTTTCTTTCTGACTTTGATTTCATCATCTCACCTTTCTGGGCTTAGTTGGCCAGTCAGAAAAATGAGGAGGATGACCAAGGTCAGATCCATCATTAGAATTAGATAATTTTGTGGTCAGTGTGAGACATTTAGGAACATTTGGAGACCCGTAAGTATTTAGGTTCTTTTTATGAGAATGCTGTTGGCAAGGCAGATGATACATTCATCAAACATTTACTGAATATTTACCATGCTCCTAGCAGAGTAAGAGGTCCCTGGGGTGCATTGATAAAAGGATAGTCCCTGCCCTTGAGGAGATAGCGCAGAGTCTGTCTCACGAGGTAGACTATGGTGATCCAAGGACAGGAAGATTTGGAAGTACAGAGATGGGAGTCAGGCCTAGACTGAAGTGTTGATGGAGAAGTTGGTGGAGTCTTAAGCCCAGATGAGAATGATGTGGGGGTTCTGGCTGGAATCTTTATGATTTAGCTTTTCAGTGACTGCCCAGGTAGCTGCCTACCCTTCCCAGGAACCTAGAAATGCTGATTTAGTCTTTTTTTTTTTTTTTTAAGTTCATTTATTTATTTTGAGAGAGAGAGAGTGAGTATGCACGTGCATGGGGTAGGGTCAGAGAAGAGAGAGGGAGAGGAAGAGAGAGAGAATCCCAAGCAGGCTCTACACTGTCAGCATGGAGTCCAATGTGGGGCTCTATCCCACGAACGTGAGATCATGAATGACCTGAGCTGAAATCAAGAGTTGGACACTTAACCGACTAAGCCACCCAGGCACCTCAGTGCTGATTCAGTCTTACGTATTAAAAAGCAGATGCCGTATCTGCTACCAGGTCACATTCTTTTTCCTGGAAAATTTCTGCTTGTCTTCTTCAATAGCTAATTCAGAGGTCACTTCTTCCTTAACACTTCTTTGACTCACCTGATAGTAGCTTTCTCCTCTGTACTTCCACAGACCTTGTTTATGCCTCTTTAGAGAGCAGATTTTTTCTCTTTCTCCCTCTTCTCTGTATACAGAGTGCCCAGCATAGTGCTTAGTAAATATTGGGAGGTAGGGAGAAACCTACATCTTGGTGGATTGGTTATATCTGAAGTAATTGAAATGACTCTAATGACGACCACAATAATCATAATAACGAGCATATATTGGGAATTTGCTCTGTGCTAGACACAATTCTCAGTGCTTTGCATGTAATGATTAATTGGATTCTCACAACAGCCCTGTGACAAGGTATTATGATAATCCCCAGTTTGAGAGGTGAGGAGACTGAGGCCGGGGAAAGGTTAAATAACTTGCCTTAGGTCACATAGCTAGGAAGTGGGGAGTCAGCATTTGAGCCCAGGCACTCAAGCTGCAGACAGTATTCTTAATCTCTGTGTTATACTTGCATGATGTGTGAAGGGCTCCCAGAGGTCTTCACTTGTTATTGTGAGGTTAATTCTCAGACAGTTTTTAAGTGGCTCCATGTTTCCCCCAAGGGGTTGGCCACAAAGGTGGTGATCATTCCTTTTGCCCTGAGGTTTTCATAAAGTCTTTTTGCCAGTGGAATATTTGTAGCTGAAGCCATTTAGGAGACAATGAGGTGCTTAGGGACAGAGTGCTGCTGTTCTACCGATGACACAATGTTTTATGTGCTGCAGTCTTCAAGGGTGCAGACTCTGTTTCCTCAGGCCTGAATGATTGAGGGACATGAGTGCGAGTAAGCAGATTGCAGTTTAATCTTGGAAAGATCGAGGTAATTTGTACAGACCTGTAAGTATTTGGACTAGGAGAAAGGATGGTGCTTGCAGAAAAATATTAAAGTGTATTTTGTGTGCAAAACAAAGGGTCTTTCTGTGAAATTGGTAATGTCTAGGTGATTATTTTCAAAGAAAGATGATTTCCAAAGTGGGATTTAAGCCATTTAAAAATCTGAAATGATTGGGGCGCCTGGGTGGCTCAGTCGATTAAGTGTCCGACTTCAGCTCAGGTCATGATCTCACAGTTCGTAAGTTCAAGCCCTGCGTCGGGCTCCGTGCTGACAGCTCAGACCCTGGAGCCTGCTTTGGATTCTGTCTCCCTCTCTCTCTGCCCCCTTCCTGTTCGTGCTCTTTCTCTCAAAAATAAACATTAAGAAAATTTTTTTAAATAAAAATAAAAAGAAGTAAAAATCTGAAATGATGGGCGTACTTTTCTTCTCTTTCTCTGCTCTCTCTTCACACTGTGTCCCTAAGGTCAGCCAGTGATTCCTTCTCAGTGTCCATCAGATTTGACGCTTCTCAAGGTTCATCCGCACTCCTTTGTTCCAGCACCTCTCACGGCTCATTTATGTTACCGCATCTTCCAGGCTGGCCTCCCTGCCACTTGTCCCCTCTCCCTCGGTGTGTCTCGTGCAGCTGTGGCCAGATGAACTATCCCCATTGCCCTCCTGAGGTAGCAGAACTAAACTGTCCACCTGACAGAGCCCTTCAGTGACAGCACCCTTTCCCCCACATACCTTCCAACTTCATTTGTACTGTTGAACTCAGCCCTCATTTACTTATCACCTACCTTCCTGTTATAGGTCTGCTATTTTAATTAAGACGTCCTTTCTTACTTAAACTCCACAATAGCCCAGAGAGATAGACGTTTCTATTCTTATTGTATAGATGAGGAAACCAAGAGGCAGAAAGCCTCAGAAAGGAACTGGCATGTAGGTATAAAATAACTGTCTGGTGAATGAATAAGTGATTGAAAGCCAGTGATTAAGAAAGTTTGTGCAGTACTTGAACCTGGGCCAGTCTGATTCTAGATCTTCTGTCACCCTGCCTCCTAATGTAACCCCATTTTGCTTATTACTTGACAGTTTGGTTCTCTGACCACAAGCTGTTTGTAATTTTTCAAACCATTATTCCACTCATTTCTTCAGCCTGGACTACATTTAGCCCGTTTCCCCATTTTTCTTTAATTATTTTTTAATTTTTGTATTTATTTATTTTTGAGAGAAAGAGAGAGTGAACACAAGCAGGGGAGGGGAAGAGAGAGAGGGGATAGAGGATCTGAAGCAGGCTCTGTGCTGACAGCAGAGAGCCTGGTGTGGGTTTGAACTCACGAACCATGAGATCATGACCTGAGCCGAAGTTAGATGCTTAACCAACTGAGCCACCCAGGCACCCTGCCCGTTTTTCTTAAGAACATAGGGCAAAACTCACGCTGATTGGTACTTTGGTACTTGAACCACTTTTCATCTGCCCATTCCTGTGGTGCTGTATTATTCACATATCTAATTAGATACTGATTTGTGGCATTTCTTTCTTTCTTTTTGTGTTTTAAAGATTTTAGTTTAAAAAAATTTTTTTTCAACGTTTATTTATTTTTGGGACAGAGAGAGACAGAGCATGAACGGGGGAGGGGCAGAGAGAGAGGGAGACACAGAATCAGAAACAGGCTCCAGGCTCTGAGCCATTAGCCCAGAGCCTGACGCGGGGCTCGAACTCACGGACCGCGAGATCGTGACCTGGCTGAAGTCGGACGCTTAACCGACTGCGCCACCCAGGCGCCCCAAAGATTTTAGTTTTAAACAATCTCTACACCCACCCTGAGGCTCGAACTCACAACACCGTCATCAAACATCCCATGCTCCACCGACTAAGCCAGCCAGGTGCCCCTGATTTGTGACATTTCTAATCAGGTCACATGTGTATGTGTTTTCAAAGTTAGACTCGTGAACTCTTTGGGCAAAGCACTGGGTATGATGGATTATGTGTCAGGCAGACTTGGGTCCTGGCTTTGCCACTTACTGTGCAATTTTGGATAAATAAGATCTTAACTTCTGTTGGACCCAGTGTCCTCTCCTTCCCAGCTCTGCTTTTATTCCTTGGTCCATAACAGGTCACCAGGGCATGTAGATTCTTTCCATTTAATTAATGCTAAAAAAAAAAAAAAAAAAAAGGTCTTGTAACTAGATACACTAGTAGACTTGTCCTGGTGCAGTATTTGGTTTAGAATTTTCTCCTTAGGAATTATGACCATTCCAGCAGTGATAGATTGAGTTTCCCACCCCACATATTACAGAATATGCAGTTATCTGACAGATATTACAGTTATAGCGTTGTTGAGGGGAGGGAGTTCTGAATTTTCTACTTTATTTAATTTGCCTTTATTGTGTCTTTGATATATATGCACTAACACTTTCCTGTGCATTTTTTAAACCAGTATGTCCCATGGTATTTTTTAAGTGTTCGGTTTAGGGTTTTCTTTTCCTTCTTTCTATTCAATTTTATTATTGTTCTCATCTGTATGTCTCTTTCAAGACAACTGCCTGTTCTAGGCATCACACCTGTCATTGGAGAGGTGTTTGCTGCCTTTGCCGGGCTCAGGGTCATGTTCATCTCAGGGCAGGTCTCCTTTTCTCTGTCGTGCGGCAGCAGTTCCCCAGCGTCCGTCCGACACAGGTCCTTGTCTGAGGAGGAGGAAGACTTGGGAATAGGGACTGTAATCTCTGCCCTGGGAAGGCATCTCAGAGCAGCAGCTGCCCCCGCACACCACAGCCGGTGCCTGGAGGTCATACCTGGGGCAGACTGAGCTGAGCTGCTCTAGACTGTCTGTATTTAAGCAGATATAGACATGCCCGCCTCCCCCCCCCCCCCCCCGGCAGTTTTTATTTCATTTAATTTAGTGAAAACTTGAGCTCTTAGGCCACGCATATGCAGATGTATCCTTGCTCTGAAGGAACCTGCAGACTAGTAGATATACAAACCACAATAAAGAAGCATTAAGGAAATTTTCAATTAAAAACGACTTAAAAATCAAAATTTCATGTGTCTCTTTGAGCAGTAGGTGCTATAAATTGTCTTTGCATCTTTTAGTATAATTTAGTCTGTGTGTAATTTTACATTCTGCTTTTGCACCTACCTTCGTTGTTTTTGAACTTTTCTTTTTATATATTTCAAATAAATACCCCTTTTCAATGACTAGCTTACATTCCTTTGAGCATGTATTCCACAGTTTCCAGGCCTCTTTCTTAGAGGCAGGGAAGGCAAAGGTAGGGAACGTTTTATCAAAAAAGTAGAGCCATGATCTTGCTCACTTCGGTCTGCGGTCTGAACCTACAGTGGAAGGGAGGATTCTTGATTTTTTTTTTTTTTTTAGCTTTTATTTATAACTTATTTATTTGTTTCGTTTGTTTATTTATTTCTTTATTTTTGAGCCGCAGCTGGGGATGCATATAAAGCAATGCATAGAGAACATATATATGGGGAACATATAGAGAACAAGACTGGGAGATAGGGGAATGCAGTGATAGTTCATATCCAGTGATTTCAATTCAGTTTGTGTAGTATTCAGAGACTAATCTTGTAAGAAGAGGTTTGTGCCTCTAATGACGTTTGAGGTAAGTGGGGCTGTTTTAAGCTTTTTGCTGTTGGCATAAGTAGACATTTAAGAACATTGGATAAATCTTAGGGTAGAATTTGCAGGACTTGGTGTCTTCCTGGCCCCGTGGAAACAGGCTTCATGATGGGAAGGTCAGAATTGCAGGAGAACAGGGTACTGCTGTTAAATGCAGAGTGAGTAAGGATTAGGGCTGAAGAGAATGACTCCAACATTGGACTGGTTGGCTCTAACTGTGGACTAATTAGAGAGGGGAGGACTTTTCCACCCATTAGATTGTGATGGAGAAAAGGAGAAAAGATCATGATGGAGATCGTGATGGAGAGGACAGCAGTGAACAGGAGGGTTTTCCTCTTCCGAAGTTCTGTTCTTTCCTTGGTACATCCTTGTGATGAACTCTTTGCGTCTTGGTTCCCTTATGTGAAAAAACTGGGGTGATAGTACCTACTGGCCATGGTTATTTTGAAGGCTGATTGGAGAATACCTGTGCAGGTGCTCCTAGGCTGCTTTGTATCACTGTAATGAGTTATTCTATTAAGTGGTATGTTTTGAGACTTTAACTTACTTTTTTTTTTTTTTAATTTTCTTTTTCAACGTTTTTATTTATTTTTGGGACAGAGAGAGACAGAGCATGAACGGGGGAGGGGCAGAGAGAGAGGGAGACACAGAATCGGAAACAGGCTCCAGGCTCTGAGCCATCAGCCCAGAGCCTGACGCAGGGCTCGAGCTCACGGACCGCGAGATCGTGACCTGGCTGAAGTCGGACGCTTAACCGACTGCGCCACTCAGGCGCCCCGAGACTTTGACTTTCTATCTCCCCTGTAACCCATCATCAAGCATTAGTATTATTTTCCACAGAGAAATTTAAACCACGTCTGATTTCACCAGGACTCAGTTTGCCCAAAGGAAATGGGCTGGTGAAGCTGTGTAATGTTCCTCTGCTAGTTAGAAAGGAGGTGATTGTTTCAGTGGAATTTTTTTTCCTCTTCTCCACCTTGTGAAAAGTGTATTCATATGTTTTAGAAGACTCCCCTACAAGTCTAATTCGATGACAAGAATTGCCATTATTGCTAAATTTATTACACTTTCACCTCTTTTCCCTGAGTGACTCATTATTGAGTCCTGGAAATGCAACTGTGTTTTTGTTTAGGAGGAGGTGGTGGTGAGGGAGAACTTGGGGATGACTTTTAAATAAGAGAACTTTGTATTATATTTATCTGTCTGGAGGCAATAAATCTGTTTCAGCAGATTAAATACAGACTTCTTTATAAAGCCCTATTTTCTCAAACCTCTTATCAGCAGCACTTGGCAGTAATCACACCTACGGAAACTTGTAATTTTCCTCAAGGAGGTGACACTGACAGAATTAAAAATGAAGGAGCCCCCCTGAAAAGCAAGTTCATTACAAATTAACAGTGGTCTTAGCAAAGCAGTGGGCTAAGGCGTGTCAAATAGCGATATGGATAAAGAAACCCAGCATTTTAAACTGTCAGAGCTGGGAGCAGGGCTAGCCTGAGAACAAATTAATCACATATTGTCAAGGCAAAGTTGCATCAAATTAACACATCGGATTCCAGCATATTAATGTTAGAATGCTTTCACCTGATTATTACTGCAAACCATTGCCACTCTTTGAATGCAAAGATATAATTAAATTGCTAAATAGAAAGTGCATATAATATCTCCACATGCATTTAGGATGCATGAGCTGAAAAGTGCACATCCTAGGAAGTGACAGATTCTATTTGTAGGGGGAAAACTTTACTTTTTTTCCCTTTTATTTACTTGGGAGTACTAGAGTATGAAATTAGAAAAGTTAGTTATGTTATTCATATCCTATATGAGTTAGATGAAATACAGATTTAATTTAACTGATTTGCTACACTGGCTATGAGTACATAATTACCTCTGTGTTTTTCTGGAAGAGAAATGGGAAAATGTTGCACAATGGTCCTTTGCAACAAAATTGCCCATTACACGTAATCCTAGTGGTGGATTTCTTCAGAAGGTGCTTTGGAGAAACTAGATTGGCCATTATGACAACCGTCTTTTACATGGGGTTGCTTTCTAGCTCTGCTTAATATAGTATGTGTGTCTGATGATACTCAAAATGAGAACTCTGGCAGAAGCTCAGTTGCAGTTGACCTTTGTGATCAAGGATGCAGCCCAGCAGGAAGAACTTGCTCTGTCATAGTCCCTGCTTGCCCTGGGTTACACTTGGACCAGGCCTTCCGGTTTGCTATCTCTGCTACTCGCATTTAGCCTTGCTGTCTCTGTTATTCACAGGCTGACTACTCCCCCCTGCCCTCTACCAAGCTCTGTTGGTCCTCTGAATTAAAATCTTCCTTAGATTTAGAGCTCAGTTTCTTTCTTGAAGACTCCTTTAGCAACCCAGGTATCCACAGACTTCTCTCTTGAGCTTGACATAGATCAGTCTTAATTTACCAATCTCACTTAGCAGCAGTCAGGGGCTTGTAAACCTGGAAAAGGGAAGTAGTGATCATTAGGAGACAGCATGGGTTCACTTAGAACCAGGCAGGGTGAGATGACCTCATTTCTTTCTTGGGTAGGGTGATTGGCCAGATAGAGTACTGTGGTCATGGCGGTTGTGAATTTCACTAAAAAGCACCCTTGGCTGTCTCAGAGGTTACAAGAGTGTCGATGTCATTGCTTCCTGGGCATTTCTGCTTTGTAGGAGATCTGATCTAAGGCCTTAGTTCCCCCGGGGTCAGTGCCTCCTGCCTCTTAGCACTTTTGCATCTTGCTACCCCACAGAGTGAGTTTCTGAGCTCAGGCCTGCAAGCTGATTTTGATATTTGTGTCACTAGAATATATTTGCGAATTGTGTTGCAAAAGCCATATTTATTGTACTCTGATTACTTCTAAAAATGACTTTTGTATTATCCGTGCCTCTGCTAGTTTAGATGTTTAGGAGTAAGCCATGCCTACGTGCTTAAGTGTACAGAACAGTAGTGTTAATTTTATACACCTTGTTATGCAACAGATCTCTACAACTTGTTCATCTTACAGAACTGAAGCGCACGATTTCTCCTTTCTTCTTCACTCTAGCCCCTGGCAACCATCATTCTACTTTCCCTTTCTAAGAGTTTGATTGTTTTAGATGCCTCACATAAGTGGAATCTTGCAGTATTTGTTTTTTTGTGACTGGCTTATTTCACTTAGCATAAGGTACTCAAGATTGATTCAGGTTGTATCTGACAGGATTTCTTTCTTTTTTTGGACTCAGAATAGTATTCCATAGCATGTATGTATCACATTTTCTTTATCCATTCATCTGTAGGTGGGTTTTAAGGTTGTTTCATCCTCTTGGCTATTGTGAATAATTGCAGTGAGCATGGGCATACAAATGTGTCTTCAAGATCCTGTTTTCAGTTCTTTTGGATATATACCCAGAGGTGGAATTGCTGGACCACATGATAATTCCATTTTTAGTTTTTTGAGGAACCTCTGTACACTTTGCCATAGCAGCTGCATCATTTTACATTTCTACCAATGGTGCACAAGGGTTCCATTTTCTCCACATTTTCACCAACACTTGTTATTTTCTGTTTTGGGGCTTTTTTTGCTTGTGTGTGTGTGTGTGTGTGTGTGTGTGTGTGTGTGTGTGTGTGTGTTTTATGATGGACATTCTGACAGGTGTGAGGTGATACTCATTTTGGTTTTTGTTTGCATTTCCCTAATGATTAGTGATGTTGAGCATCTTTTCAGGTGCTTATTGTCCATTTGTGTATCTTCTTTGGAAAAATGTCCTTTGCCCATTTTTTTTAATGTTTTTATTTTATTTTTGCGAGAGACAGAGTGTGAGGGGGGAGGGGCAGAGAGAGGGGGAAACAGAATCTGAAGCAGGCTCCAGGCTCTAAGCTGTCAGCACAGAGCCTGACGCAAGGCTCGAACTCACCAACAGTGAGATCGTGACCTGAACCAAAGTCACACACTTAACCAACTGAGCCACCCAGGTGCCTCTCCTTTGCCCATTTTTTAATTGGACTTTTTTATTGTTGAGTTGTAAGAGTTTTTTTTAGATATTCTGGATGTTAACCCCTTATCAGATATATGGTTTGCAAGTATTTCCCCTCCCTATTCTGTAGGTTATCTTTTCAGTCTCTTGATTGTGCACAAGTTTTTCAGTTTGATGTAGTTTCATTTTCTTTTCTTTTGTTTCTTTTGTTGTCATATCCAAAAAAATCACTGCCGATAAATCCATTGTCCTCAAGATTTCCCCTATGTTTTCTTCTAGTGGTTTTATAGTTTCAGGTCTCACATTTAGGCCTTCAGTCCATTTTGAGTTAATTTTTGCAGTATGGTGTAACATAAGAGTACAACTTCATTGTTTTACATGTGGCCATCCAGTTTTCTCAACACCATTTGTTGAAGAGTCACATTCTTGTCTCAAATGACTTATAATGAGAGCACAGTTCATAAGTGGAGAGATAATGGTTAGAGCTTTTTCCTTCATATTTATGTGACTCTTCTTGATAATGTACATAGTGAACGATTTTATTTAAACTACTCTTTTTTGGGGTGCCTGGGTGGCTCAGTTGGTTGAGCGTCCAGCTTCAGCTCAGGTCATGATCTTGCAGTTTGTGAGTTTGAGCCCCGCATCGGGCTCTGTGCTAAAAGCTCAGAGCCTGGAGCCTTCTTGGGATTCTGTGTCTCCCTCTCTCTGCCCCTTCCCTGCTTGTGCTCTCTCTCTGTCTCTCAAAAAATGAATAAACGTTAAAAAATTTTTTTCATAAAAAAATAACCTTTTTCTTGTGGTAATCACTTTGCAGTAGATACATAAGTCATTATGTTGGACACCTTTAATACAGTGTTATTTGCCACTTATTTTTCAATAAAACTGGGGGAAAAATACCTTTTCCCTGCCTCATTACCTACATTCCATGTTCTGTGATTTCATGGTTCCTATTCTTTGCTTGTTATGTTCTCTCTGCCGGAATGCCTTCCCATGTCCGTGAATTTCTGTCTATTCAGTAAGATTCAGCCCGCATATGATCTCCTCTGACTTCCTCAAGTTCATTCCTGCAAGTAATACTTAACACACTCCATTGTAATTATATTTATATAACATATAAATATATATAATATATTATACATAATATAATATATAATTACAGAGAATGTAAGCTCTGTTTGGACAGGGACAATGTCAGGTTCGTCTTTACAACCACAGTGACTAGCACAGATCCTGGCCTCTGGTGGTCACATAGCAAAACTCAGTGTATGAACAGTCCCCCTTTGCCATAGACTGTAAAACTGTGAGGGGTAGGATGCCTAAGTGTATATGTAACTAGCTGAGCTTCTGTCTCCTCGATTCTCAAATTAAGAGTTGGAGAGTTCTCTGAGGTCCCTTCTGTCTCCAACAGTCGATGAAAATTTCATAGGGAATTCTTGTCCAGGAGCTTCATTCCCACAAATCCCACAAGATATGCCATCAAATAGGACAGCTCTTAACTTCTTGGGTGGGTGGGTGGGTGGGTGGGGCCCTAAGGAATTTTGCCATTCAAGAGTCAGGTGAAATAAAGTATGTTGGCTAAGCCTTGCCATTGTGTTCTGGTTCCAGCAGTACTGTCTTTCATTGCAGGCGAGGCATCCCCATCCCCCCTCTTTTTTGGCCTTACTGTTCTCATGTCTAAATTGAAAAGATGGATCAGTTTTTACGGTTCAGTGCATGTGTAATTGAGGGGGGGAAATGAATGTATTTGAAAGAGCATATTTGATATTTTAATGTTATGTAAGGAAAATAAAAAGTTTTTATACAGTACTTAGAAAAAAGTAAAGTTTGATGAAAAATTGACTATTGGAAATGTGAAGATAGAAGAAATTTTAATGACTATGGTGAGATACACCTCATCTTTACGGGATTGTGAGATTTTTATAGTCATCAGAAGGGGTCATGGGTTAAAGATGGTCATGAAACACTGCATTAGTTTCTGTTCCTATTCTGATTTTCTGTGATTCTATAATGATGAAAATTTTACAGAAGGCTTCAGTGGGATGAGCCCTGCTTACTTCTTATGTATTACCTACCATTTTTGTTTGCTTGTTTGCTTTTCTAAATTGAATCCTGACTCTACCATTTAGTAGCCATACAACCACAGGCAAATCACTTAATTTCTCTCAGCTTTAATTTTTTTCATCTGTGAAAGGGATATGCACCTTCTTTATAAGATTGTAGTCAGAATTAAATTAGATACCCATAGCTCTTAGCTTAGTGGCTGTACATCATAAATGTTCTGTTTATGTTATTACTGTTAAAGATTTTTTAAACATTAACCACTCACTTGTACCCAATCTGATTTTGGAACTTTGAGAGGTAGGAGTAGAAATTAGAAAACAATATTCGTTTTGTTATTGGCAAATCTGGTTAGGATCTTCAGCCTGATACGTTCATGTCTCTACTGAGTGTAGACCAGCACCATGCAGTAGAACTTCCTATGATGATGGAGATTTCTAGATCTGTGCTGTCCCGTTTGGTAGCCACTAGCCACATGTGAGTGGTTCTCTTGAGGGGCGCCTGGGTGGCTCCGTCGGTTAAGCGTTCGACTTCGGCTCAGGTCATGATCTCACAGTTCGTGGGTTTGAGCCCCGCGTTGGGCTCTGTGCTGACAGCTCAGAGCCCGGAGCCTGCTTCGCATTCTGTGTCTCCCTCTCTCTCTGCCCCTTCCCTGCTCATGCTCTGTCTCTCTCTGTCTCAGAAATAAATAAACATTAAAAAAAAAATTTTTTTTTTTAATGTGGCTAGTATGACTATGGAACTGAATTTTAAAATTCATTTAAGTTAATTTAAATTTAGGGGCACCTGGATAGATCTGTCAGTTAAACGTCCAACTCTTGATTTTGGCTCAGGCCATGATCTCACGTTTTGTGGGATTGAGCCCCATGCCGGGCTCTGTGCTGACAGCACAGAGCCTGCTTGAGATTCTCTGTCTCCTCTCTCTGTCCCACCCCCATTCCATGTATGCACACACATGCGCTCTCTCTCTCAAAAAAAAAAAATTAATTTAAATTTAAATAGTCATATGTGGCTAGTAATTACTGTGTTGGGCAATGTGGGTCTAGACGTTGGGATGAGATTGTTAACTGCAGAGGAGAGAGACTTAGAAGTATTGTCTCATCCCCTTTCTGTGCCAGTAATGGGGTTAGAAAGAACTGGGCTCTCAGCCCTGATTCTAGAAGGCTGGCCAGGGTCCTAACCCTGAAATTTGAGCATAGAAACAACTGTTGAGCAGGCATCTCCGAGAGAGCCTGGAACAGTTGAGGCCATAGCAGGTAATTCAATCTTCCCGAGAAAAAGAGAAGGTACTACTCTTCTCTATATTTCTAAAAGGGCAGAAAGACCTATTTTGTGGCTAATGCTAGGAAGCCTGGAAATAGAGTACTTCCTTCAATGGGTCCTACACTTATAGTGACTAAATGGTGTGCAGGGCATTTTCTCAACAATAAATTTTAAACTTTAATGCCTTAATGATAAAGACTTTATATTTTGCTTCATTTTACACTTTAAATATGACCGTGTATTTTTTTCTCGTGTGCCTGTGTGTATTTTTACCACGTAATTGGATGATCCAAGTGTAGCTTATCTTTTAGACAGAACAAAGACAGATACATAAAACTACAATTAAAATAAAATGTCTTATAAGCCTCTGCCCTGAATTCAATCTTATCTCATTTATACTGAATATGGTTTCTGGTAAGCTTATGAAAAAAAAGTCAGCTGCTTCGTTGGAGTTTTTTTTTCTTTTCATTCTTTTAATCGGGGTTAAATATAAAAGGGCATTCTAGATGGAATAGCTTGCTTCTAGAAAGGGAAAAGCTGATGTTTCCTTTGAAATTTTCCCCAAAGAGCATCTTGCTTATAGACTAGCAGCATGTGCAGTGAGTGTGTAGTTTCATGGTGTGGGACATCCTGTTGTCCATGAGTAACCAAGTGAATTTGAAATGACGTCGTTTGGAACCAGATCTTAACATTTGAGAATCTGTCTTGAAGTCACCATCGTATGTATAGCTCCCCCTCCCCTTATTAAAATAATGGTTACACTTCTAAGCTCTTCAGTTGATATCTTTTCTGATTAAGTATATTCACACTATTAAATAGTAGCCTCAAAGAAGCATGTGTAATTATGGGATATGAGCAGTTATTTCAATGACTGTGTAATTTATATAGTGAGGATATAGCATATCTAAAGCAGCTTCCAATTAATTAGAAAAGGCTGTTTAACCTACATGTATAAAAATTTCAATTAAAACATCTTTGCCAAACTTCTCGTCTGATTTTATTGTTTTTTATATGACTCAGTTGAAACATCTCTGAAAATAGTTATTGCTTTGGAATGGCAAATCATTGATTAAGCATTTACTGTGCGTCAAGCATTCTGCTATTTTATATATATTATCTCATTTAATTCTCTCAACCACCTGTGAGATAGGTGACATCGCTGGTTTACAGATTTGAAACTTCTCTGAACCTCAGTCTTCTCTTCTTTGTACCGGGGTTAATATTACCTACTTCAGTGTGTTATGAGGATTAATTGAAATTAATACATGCCCACCTCAAAAGTAAGTACTCAGTGAATGGTAGTTGCTGTTGTTATTCTTGTCTTACTATTTTTTATTTCATGTTTTAAAGGGGCGGTGCTTTTCATGATCCAAAAACATGAAAAGGTATCATACAGTGAAAAGTCTCTTTCCGTCCTGTCCCTACTCACCTAGTACCTACCCATACCCATTTTACTAGTCTGTTGTACATCTTCCAGAATGTTGATATGCAAATATGAATATATATTCTTATTTCTCTCCCCTTTTACACAAACTGTAATGTACTATTAATACTGTTCCAGAGGTTGCTTTTTTTGCTTACATAAATATACGATATAACTTCTATAAGTTACAATACAACTTGGAAATCACTCTGTATTACTGCCCAAAGAATTTCTCATTCCTTCATACAGCTGCGTAGTATTCCATTGTTTGGAAATATAATTTATTCAGCCAGTTCCCTGTAGAGGGAGTCTTGAGTTATCTCTAATCTTCTGCTGTTACAAACAATGCAGCAGTGAATTATCCTGTACAATTGCCAGGTCAACGGGAATACGCATTTGTAATTTTTGTAAGTATTGCCAGATTGCCCTCCCTAGGGTTTGTGCCAATTACGTTCTAACCAGCAGTGTAAGAGACTGCCTGTTTCCTCATATCGTCACCGCAGAATTTAAAAATGTTTGGATTTTTGCCGGTCTTAATATGTGAAAAGCGAATCTGTGTAATTTTAATTTGTATTTCTCTTAGGAGTGAGGTTGGGCCTTTCATTTGTTTAAGAACTTTGGCAGTTTTGTAAACTTCCCAGACATATTGGATTTTTTATCTTGTTTTCTAGGAATTCTTTATGTATTAGGGAGATTAGTCCAGTTTATTATTTATCTTGTATATCTTGACTTTGTTTAGAGATTTTTTTTGGACTATACACAATTTTTTTTAAAGAGTGAAATTTAACACTCTTTCCCTTTGTAAAAGGGTTTTTTCCTTTGTAGCTTCTGGATTTTGAATGTATTTGTTTGGGGAAATTTTTTTATATGCCTTGCATGTTTCTTAAGTTTATTCCTAGATATTTGCAATTGTTGCTATTATAAATGGGGTCTTACGTTCTGATTCTGTTTGTGTACGTGAAAGCTGCTGATTTCTGTGTTTATTTTGTATTCCTTTACATTACCAAATTCTCTATTTATAGTAGTTTTTAACTAGTTCTTACAGGATTTCTATATATATAAGAATATTATTTTATATAATAATACATAGAATAATATAGTGATTTCATCTTACCTCTTTCATTTCTACTTTTATACCTCTGACTGCTTTCTCTAGTGTTGTTATTATCATTGTCATTGCTGCCACCTCCAAGTACTTGACATTAAGCTAAAAGTTGGCATTAAGTAAATGATCATTCTCTCTTTAAAGTGCAAGATGTAAACATCACTAAAATGTAGCTAGCCAGTGTTAATGCCAAGCAGGAAATATTAAGATGAATTTTAATGAGTGATAAAGGGAGAGGGGAGTTGAAAAATGTCTTTGTATTCTAGTGACCCTTTCCTGCAGTGCTTATAAGATCCTGTATTAAATAGGGTAGGTATTTTGATTTTGTTTTGTTTTGTTTTGTTTTTTGCCATTGTTGAAAAATATCATTTGAGGAGTGTATTTTTTTTCCTTAGAAATCACTTAGTATTCTTTTTCTTTCTTTCTTTTTTTTTTTTTTTTTTTTTTTTTTTGTTTTTCCTACTCTGGAAAAAAATCAGTACTTGACAATATACCATAAGATTATGTCTTTGTGTTCTAGTAATAATCTTGCATGTTACCAAATATAGACCAACATTTGAATTAGCAACTGAAATCCTTTGAAGTTTTCCAGAGCTTCAATTAAACTTAGTAGGAATTTTAGATATTTTTTTCCTGTGAACATTTCTGTCCTTGATTCATAGTAGTCTTATAATGAATTGTCTCTAGCATTCAGCATTCAGCATTCTGCTTTGAGAGGGTTTTTTGATTTGTAAACTGTAGGGGACCAGAGAATTTGCAGGAGGAAAGAATATGAAGAGAAGTTGTTAAAAATGCTTTTAGCATGTAATACATATTTCTCTTTCCCTTCGTCTCTCTATAAGTCCTTAAAGAAAATTGTTGGTTACTTGGGCATAATTGGGTACTTTTCTTCTCCACATAAGCTGGAAAGTTTGTGAGGCTCCTTATCCATCTTTGAAATATAGATATGGGCTTACTTGTAAATATGTCTTAAAGTTTTGAAAATTAAATCTTGAGTAAATATGGAAAAACAGTGTAAAAGTATATATAAGATAGAAATAAGTGTGCAATAATCACTCATGTCCCCGTCACCCAGTGTGGGAGGAAGAATATCACTTTTACTTTTGAAGTCCCTTCTGTATCCTTGCTCTCCTCCCGTTCACAGAAGTGTCTTTCATTCCCTTGCTTCTCCTTATAGCTTTATGTCTTATGTTTGTGTTTCTAAACAATACATTTTTGAACTTTATGTAAATGGAATTGTGCTTCAGGTATTCTGTGATCTTTTTCTCTCAGCATTATGTTCCTGAGATTCACCTGTGTTGATGCCTGTAGCTGTAATTAAGTCATTTTTCTTAATGGAGAAATTCCATTGTGTGAGTATACTACAGTTTATTTATCAATTCTATTGTTGATGGACCTTTGGGTTGTTTTTGCTACTGCAAACAATTTACATGTGCAAGAATTAACCCAAGGCAGAGGCTTACACACATTTTTTACCATGAATCACATCTATAATAAGAGATAACATTTTATATCCCGACCCAGTACACATACCTGTATGTGTACATATGAATATACAACATATGGAAGCAAAATTTTCACGTAAGAATACTTAACCTTCACTAAGTGCAAATGCACTCTGATACTTTTTTTTCTCTCTAGTCTATTGTAGTTTATTAAAGAAATATTGATCAAAATTGGCTAAATTGATTTCCCAACCCTCAGGACCATGGCTTGAAAAATCTTTTTCCCAGAATACATTTAGATTTGAAATTACAGAGTCACAGGACATGTATGCAGCTTCAGCCTTAATAGATGATACCGGATTGATTTTCCAAAGTGGTTATTCCCATTTACACTCCCTCCAGCAGTGTGTTCAGTGTCCCAGTTATCCCGTCAGACTTAATCTTGTCCAGTCTTACAGGTATGAAATTGTATCTGTGATTTTAATTTGTGTTTCTCAGATTATAACTGGAATCAAACATCTTTTGTATGTGCATTGGTTATTCATGTTTCCTGTTCTATGAAATACTGTTCACATCTTTTGCCCATTTTTGTTTATAATTTCTTATTGATTTGAAGGAATTTTTAAAAATGTATTTTGGGTAGTAACCATTTTTATAGATGTGGATACCAGCCATTCTGTTGCAGATATGTTGTTCTGATTTGTGGCTTGTCTTCATTATCTTTGTGGTGTTTTTTTGATAAATAAATTCTTATTTTTAATGTATTATATTTATGAACTTTTTACTTCATTACTTAGACTTTTTTTTTGTCTTGTTTAAGAAATCATTCCCTACTCCAAGATCAGAAGGATATTTTCCTATGTTGTATTTAAGTTTTTGTATTTAAATAAGCTATCTAGAATTTTTTTTTTTTTTTAAGTTGTGTAGTGTGAGGTAAGGGTACGATTTCACCTCTTTTTCTGGATGGTGGATCAGTTGTCTAAGCATTAGTTATGTAAGTCTCATTTCCTCCTGATCTGTGGTGATAACTGAGTCACATATTTATCACACTTTGTGTGCTATTTCTGGGCTCCCTTTTTTTCCAGTGGTTTGTTTTTCCACACGTTAATACCACACCATCTTAATTATCTCAGACTTAAAACAATTTCTTTTTTTTTTTTTTAATGTTTGTTTATTTTTGAGAGAGAGAGCACAAACTGGGGAGGGACAGAGAGAAAAGGAGATACAGAATCCAAGACAGGCTCCAGGCTCTAGGCTCTGAGCTGTCAGCACAGAGCCTGACATGGGGCTCAAACTCATGGACCGTGAGATCATGACCTGAGCCGAAGTCAGATGCTCAACCATCTGAGCCACCCAGGCACCCCAAAACAATTTCTGATATATGATCATGCCCCTTAAACTCTTCCTTCTTAATTATGAGTGTCCTGTGTATTCTTGACCTGTTTCCTTATGATCCATATAAACTACGAATCTACTTGTCAGGTTTTTAAAAAATTCCTGTTGAGATTTTGATTGGACTGAATTTGTAGATTAGTAGGGGAATTAACATCTTTACCATTTTGAACATGTATATCTCTTCATTTACTTAAATGATCTAAAATAAAATGTCTTTCATAAAATTTTATAATTTTCTCCATAGAAGTCTTTATCTGCTTTTGAATGTTTGTTGGGACTTGCTAATAAAACTCTTTGCAGATTAGGATCCCATGGGAAGCCGACTCTGAAATGGATAGAGATAAACATGCAGGAAATTTATGAGAGAGTGCTTTCTGGATCAACAGCTGTGAGGAGAAGTGAAAAAAAAACAGGATTGGGTGGAAGCAGGAGGTGGGCAGCAGTGCTAATAACATCATGGGGCACTCTGAAACTAAGATGACACTTCAGGGTTGCCACAAGTTGGGATAAGGCAGTCAGGCCTTTATATCCCTTGCATCTGACTTCTCATTGGGCTCTAGCCGCTCTGAGAAGGGAGTGTGATCTTGGATTAGGTGGCTCTATCAGCCTGTTTAATTCCAGGGAAGGACTAGCAGCTGATAGCCAGCAGCCATCCCAGCAGTTGAGGAATATGCCCTTCATTCCTGAAGATGACATCTGGATGGTATAGCCAGTGACCATGTCAGTCTGCCCTTCATACCATTTGTGTTTATTTGCTTCATGAATGTTCTGGGACCATTGCTTCACATCTGTGGTGGGTGTCTTTTCTTTGGGGAAACTTATACAAGGAAGGTGAGTGGAATAAACTACAGTCCCCATTTCTGCAACTGATCTTGAGGCCACAACTGAACTCACCCCACTCTTCGAGAATCCATTTTAGTCCCTTCAATTTCAACTACCGTTTCTGCTAGTCTGGGTGGCTCTTATGGTAGGATGACTCAGACCCTTATCCCTGAGGGTCCAAGTCCCTGGTCAAAGGCTGTGGCTGCTTCACTTGTCCTTTTATTATCAAAATTGGGCAGAAGAGTAACAAAATATGCCCAAGTATATTTACTAGCCAGACATGTTCCGTCCTGCTTCTGTTGTCTAACAGTGGCCCTGCCTTCTGATGAGAATTAATTACCCCTGTCAGGATAGTGCTTTTTCTTCTTGCCTCATATCCCTTGACATGAGGAGCCTGGGTGGCAACCATAGTTTAATATTTGTCTCCTTGTGGAAGTGTTCTCCCTCTGGGAACCAGGTTCTCTAAATCCACAGAGCCCCAGTTTCTAGAGATTCCCCAAGTGGGTCACTGGGAATAACAGCTAATGGGGCCACTCTTGCTTCTTCTCCTTGCTTCCTAGAACCATGTATTTTGCCTGCTGGGGACATACTATCATATAATGGCTGTTGACTTTTAGTACATATGTTGCATCCTAGAGATGGCATCCCAGCCTTACAGGGTGTCATCTCTGAGCCGGTGCCTTATCTGTACCTTCAACGTGTTGTTCATTCTTTTAGACCAACAGCTTTTGGATAGTATGGTGTATAGTATGACCAGAGGATCCCATGGTTATGTGCTACCATCTCCTTTGCTATAAAATGGGTTCCTTGGTCTGGTGCAATATTATGTGGGCTGCCGCTTTGTTGGATCAAACACTCTGCAATAACGGTGGTAGCTAAGGCATTACTGGCAGGAAGGGCAATCCCATGCTTGAATATTTGTTGGTCTCATCCAAAACCACTTTTAGAGTAGAAGGGGTCCAGTGCGTTCAACTTCACACCAATGGCTGGTTGGTCATCTTAGGGATGATGCTGTATTGGGGACTCAGCATTCTTCTCTGTTGCTGTCAGGTTGGATATTTGACGGTAGGCAGTAGGCAGTATCAGCCTTGGTGAGCGGGAAATAATGGCGTTGGGCCTATATATAGCCTCAATCTCTGCCACCGTGGCTACTCTATTCATGTGTCCTCTGTGCCAGCGCTGGGGAGACCAATCACAAAGAGACTGGCTGAAGTTAAAGCAAGTCTGTGTTGGGAATCCTACTAGGAGGACTTACAGGACTCAGCATATAGTTGCACTCATGTCTATGATTTATTACCACAAAAAGATACAAAGTACAATCAACAAAGGGGAAAGGCATATGGAATGAGGTCCAGGTATACATTTCTAAGAGGCCCCTCTCCAGCATCACACAGGACATGCTTAAGTCCCCCAGCAGTGAGTTTTGTCAACACGGGTGAAATATTCTCTACTAGAGAAGCTTATTAGCGACTCAGTGCCCACGGTTTCTATTGGAAGCAGTCACATGGGCACCCTCTGCCTAGCATGTACCAGAATTCCAGAGTCCTAGAAGGAAGGCAGGTGTTCAGCATAAACTATTGTTGTTTGCATGGTTCAGGCACAGTGAACCACTTTTGCTGGTTAGGGCAGTGGGAACTCTACTGAGATCCATGTTCCCAAGAGTCTACATATTTTGACCTCCTGACATTTTGCCTTCACTTTGACTTAAAGATGATGAACAAACGCATTGTCCCAAACTCTGACTATTGGGAACGTTCTCCATCACTTTTGTCTTTTAAGGCCACTCCTGAGTGGGGCTGCAGTGTAGCCATGGCCCATTTTCAGCTTCAGCAGTGTCCAGCAGTTCTTGAAGTGTTGATACTCCTCTTTGTCAGTTTATGATTGCAAAATGGCCATAGATACTTTAGGGAATCACTGCAATGCTTGCTTGCTGTGGACGTGCAGGCCCTTCTTCCTTTAGCTTTAGCTCATAATCTCACATTTTTGGGATATGTCTATCCCTAGCTATTTTTAATTCCTATTGCTTCCTATTTGATACATGAATTATTTATGTGTTTCTAAATTTCCAAACCTATTAGGTTTTTATAATTTTGCTTTTTAGTTATTGATTCTAACTTTATTGTTTTGTGGTTAGAGAATCTGGCCTAATGATACCAATTATTTGAAAATTGTTGAGCATGGTTTTATGTTCACCATTGTGGGTCACTTTTCATAAATATTACCTGTGAACCTGGAAAGAATGCTGGAGCAATGCTGCCGTTGGTTGCAGGATTCTAAATTTGTCCATTAGGTCGAGCCTGTTGTGTTAAAATCTGTATCTTTATTGATATTTTTTGTCTGTTTGCACTATCAATTAGACAAAGATACATTCGAATCTTCCACTGTGTTGATAGATTGCCTTTTTTCTCCTAAAGTTCTGACAGATTTTTCTTTTCCATATTAGGAGGTTATGTTTTTAGGTTCACACAAGTTCAGAATTGTTTCTTCCTGGTAAATTGAACTGTTTGTCATTTGTGACTCTATCTTTAGAGTCACCCCTACTCCCCTTATGTAACTATATCTGCTCCATTTTGGTTAGACTGGTATATGGACGCTTACATGTTTAGATACAAATTTTTCTTGTTTTTCTTCTTTGGGTTTCACTGGGTTTTTTGAGTCTGTGCAGTGGTTTCTTTCATCAGCTCTGGAAATTCTCTGCCATTCTCTTTTCAGGTTTCACCTCTGCGCCTTTATTCATCACTCTCTTCTTAAATTCTAGTTAAACTTGTTAGAATATGTTCCTCAGTCTTCCATATCTCTTAACCTGCTTTTCATACTTTCTCTGTCTCTCTTTGGGTTACATTCTAGGGAATTTCTTCAGTTCTATTTCCCAATTCACATATTTTCTTTTTAGTTATGGAATTCATACATTGCACTTATAATTTTAGTCAATGGATTTTTCTTTTTTATTTTTTTTAAGTTTATTTATTTAATTTAATTTATTTATTTATTTCGGGAGAGAAAGAGTGAGCACGTGTACATGTGACCAGGGGAGGGACGGAGAAGGGGGAGAGGGAGAGAGAATATCCCAAACAGGCTCTGCATTATCATCGGGAGCCCAATGCCAGCCTTGATCTCACAAACTGTGAGATCATGACCTGAGCCAAAGTCACGTGTTGGGCACTTAACCCACTGAGCCACCCAGGTAGGTGCCCCTGGATTTTTCATTTCTAGAAGTTCCATTTTGATATTCTAAAAATCTGCTTGGTAATTTTTAAAACGTTTTGCTAAGAAACATTTAATAATTTTCTCAGTAATAGTTCAGCGAACACCCTTATACGTACCACCTGCATTCATTAGATGTTAACATTTTTCCATATTTGCTTTATTTATCTTTTATTTAGCCATTTCAGAATTGCCATTCACTCCTAAATACTTCAGCTTGTATCTCCTAAGGATACTGACATTGTCTTACTCAACCATAATATCAGATCACAACCTGGGTAAGATTTTACAGTCTCTTGCTCTTACCTATATTTTTAATACTTTACATTTTTTTCTTTAAACATTTATTTTCTGTTTTATTTCTGATCATTCTGTTAACTTCAGTCTTTGTGGGTCTTTTAAATGATACTTTCTGTGTTTTATGATTTGAGGCTGGAACAACTTATTTTTTGCAACTTTTTCTTTTGGAATTATTGAGTCATACAGGTTCCTCCTGCAAGGCTTTGTTTGCTTTTGTCTGGGAGCTGGGGCCACTACCAGCCCAGGATGACTTTTTTTTTTTTAAGATTTTATTTTTTTAAGTAATCGCTACACCCAACATGGGACTCAAATTCACAACCCTGAAATCAAGAGTTGTATGCTCTACCAACTGAGTCAGCCAGGCACCCCCCCGCCTCCCCCAACTCTCCAGGATGACTTTAAATTCTTGGTTTGACTCTTTCTGGTCCACCTATCAGGTAATGTGAATTTGGCATGAAAATCTTATGTGAAGGTTGTGGTTATAAAGTCTCAGGAGAAAAAAATTTATTTTGGACATCAAGTTTTCCTTGTCAGGTGAGGGGACCTTAATTCTAATTTACTCTCACATCTGGGGTTTTGGAGTTCCAGCTTTATTATAGATTATGGATGGGGTGTCTTGTGTGTCCATCTGACGAAGAAAGCAGACACTTAATGTCACTTTGGCAAATACCATCAATATTGGCAAAAAATGTGTTCTGTTTTCTTCCCACATTGCCCATGTCACTTAATTTTGGGGCCTTTGTGAATTCCTTGAATACTTGCTAGCCTATTGAATTAAGTAAAATTAATGTTTTATATTTCATCAAAAAATTTTTTTAATGCTTATTTATTTTTATTTTTGAGAGAGAGAGAGAGACAGACAGATGGATGCGAGCAGGGGAGGGGCAGAGAGAGGGAGACACAGGATCCAAAGCAGGCTCCAGGCTCTGAGCTGTCAGCCCAGAGCCTGACATGGGACTTGAACCCATGAACCATGAGATCATGACATGAGCCAAAGTCGAACACTGACCAACTGAGCTACCCAGGTGCTCCTCAAAATCTTTAGATGTTTTCTGTTAGACTGTTGGTCAGGGTACATATTTTGCCATGTGGCTGAAACAGAAGTTCTTCTGTAAAACAGAACATATTTTTTTAATGTGTTGTATTAAATGCTATGGAAAGAATATTATAGAAGGAAGAGCAAGATATAAAGAGACAATTTATGCATAAATATATCATCATTCTTGACTTCATGAAAATGTTGATTCAAAATAAAAGGCTTTTCCTCACAAAAAAAAAAAAACTTTAAAAATATATTGGTTTTAAAGAGAATTAAAATAGTTAAAGATTGTGGTCTTTTGAATCCTGTCAGACCTGGGTTTCCATCTGAGTTCTCTCTCTAGCTGTGTGACTTTTGATGATTCCTTTAACTTCTTAGCATTTTTTAATCTGTATCATGGAGCGAGGGCAGTTTTGCAGATCAGAAGAGGGTAATATATGTAAAGGGCTCAACCTGGCACCTGACACACAGAGTAAATGTTAGCTGGTTTTAATTTTAGCCATTCTCTTTCCAGAAGTGCTCAAGGTGTTAATATAGAGTGTTAAATGTGAAATGTAGAGTGTATCTCACATTATACATGTAATAGTGTAAAACTGAATATGGGTATGTGGGAGACACAACCATAAAGGGAAAAGCAAGAAAGGCTCCACAGGATCAGAAAATGAAGAGGAGGGATGCCTGGGTGGCTCAGTCAGTCAGGCGTCTGACTCTTAGTTTCAGCTCAGGTCATGATCTCATGGTTCATGGGACCAGGCCCCATGTTGGGCTCTGTGCTGACAGCATGGAGCCTGCTTAAGATTCTCTCTCTTCCTCTCTCTCTCTCTGCCCCTCCCCCCCAATAAATTAAAAAACTTAAAAAAAAAAAAAAAAGAAGAAGAAGAAGATGATGAGGAAAGCAGTATGAAGTTTGGCAGGTGACCAAAGTGAAGAAGGCCCTCTGGTTCCCCTCAGCTTTCTAAAGACTTGGATGTAGTAAGTATATTCTCCACTTTAGCTTTTTCTTTTGTGTTCCCTTTTGTTAGTTCAGGAGCATATATATCCCTACCCCTTTGGGTCAAAGGGAATTCTGACTTCCTGTGGCCCAGGGGAACTGCCTAACACATTTTAGGATAAGGAAGCTTATGCCCTTATATAGGGACCTCAAGGATAGTTAGGGATTTTCATTCTCACCTGTTCAACAGGGAACCGTTTGGCATCCCTAGAGTTCTGGACGTACCTTATTAGAAAAGAGACATAGTTGCATTCTTCTGAATAGAAAAATTTACAATAAACAGTAATACAGAAATATATACCATGCAGCATCAGCATATATCATATAATATGAAGCATTTAGACTTTTTTCCTCTTCCCCCTGGTAGGGCCTCAGTGTAATTCTTATATAACTTTTCATTAGGCTCCAATGTAGAGCGTCAGAAATAACAGGAAATTGTGTAGCCCACTCCCATCTAACCTTTTGCTCATATTTTTGCATGCCGAAAGACAAGAAAAGTGTGTCTTATTCATTGTCTTTATATATTTCTCTTGGTACTACTGTTGTCGCTTTAGTTTTTTAGTAAAGGAAATTGGCTTATTTGAAATGTTTGTCTTAATCCTCTATGGAAATATCAGTTTACGGGAAGGTTAAGGCAGCTCATTTGGGCCCCTCTCAGAGTCTCTGCTGCAATTGTCGGAAAGGAAACCCCAGGGAAACCCCCGAGCACAGGCTTCACAAGAGCAGTAGCTGCGCAGAAGACAACACTCTAGATGCTTTATCAGGTGCTGTCTGGAGAGCAGAAATAATGGTCTGAAGGTAAAAATGCTGATGTCTCCACTTTCCCAACTTAGCACAAACATCTTCTTTATCTTTGGTGGATTTTGGTGCCACAGAGGCGGCTCCAAGAAGCCTTAAATGCAAGTGTGATTGCTTTTACATCCTGGCTTTGAAAGCATGGTGTTTGGGGATTTCCTTGACTTGAATTCATTCTTTCTTTCTTTCTTTCTTTCTTTCTTTCTTTCTTTCTTTTTATTTTTTTAAAGGGAGTAGATTCATAGCATCCACTGTCAGTGCCATTTCCCTTTCTGTGATGATTTGTTCACTGTTTACATGAAAGGTTTCAGGAAGTAAGAAATGTAAACATAAATAGATATACGAACAAATAAATGAAAAGCTATGCTGCCTTTGTCACATAGCGAAAAGGTGTGACTATAATGGGAACACAGTACTGTCTGATTAAAACTTTAGGATTTTTCCTGGAAACTTTGAAACATGTCTGATTTTTTCTTTTCCTTTTTATTTTTTTATTTTTATTTTTTTTAACGTTTATTTATTTTTGAGACAGAGAGAGACAGAGCATGAACGGGGGAGGGTCAGAGAGAGGGAGACACAGAATCTGAAACAGGCTCCAGGCTCTGAGCTGTCAGCACAGAGCCTGACGTGGGGCTCGAACTCACGGACCGCGAAATCATGACCTGAGCCAAAGTTGGCCGCTTAACCGACTAAGCCACCCAGGCGCCCCTCTTTTCCTTTTTAAATAACGCTGTGAAAAGGGAGAAATGGTACCCTAGAATGCCATGCTTACACTGGAACTTTGAATGTATCATCATCCTACTCACTGCAGGTGCTGGTATGAAAAACTATCATTGCTGAGGCTTGCTTGCCTACTGACATGTCCGTCCTTTGGAAGCCCCAGAAAGTGATTTGTAAATTATTTGCTTCTTGTCGCCATACAGTTGTTTTTTTTTTTAAGTTGGTGTTTTTGTTTTTTGTTTTTTTGCCATCTTAACCATTTTGAAGTATATAGTCCAGTGGTGTTAAATGCATTCATAATGTCATAGAGTAGTCCACCCTTATCCACAGGACATATGTTCTAAGACGCCCAGTGGATACCTAAAACTGTGGATACACCTTATGTGTACAGTTTTTTTCCTATACATACATACCTATGATAAAGTTTAATTTACAAATTAGGCACAGTAAGAGATTAACAATAATAAAATAGAACAACTGTAACTATACTGTAATAAAGTTTGCAAATATTTGTGCTGTTCTGATTTTGTAATAATCAGGGCAGGCTAAACATTCACTATATTAAGACCATGCATGTCCCCAGACCTAGTTCTTTGCCTAGGTCTGGTTTTCTCAGTTGTGGTGATAAACCAAGTATTACTGATATTATGCATCTTATGTGGGAAATGTCTGTGACTCTAGGTACCTGATCATCCTTGAGAAATGACAGCGCAGTTGGCGTAGTAACTTTTGAAAATAACCATTGCTAACTTGATGATTACCACTTGCTTAAAATGAATTGTAAAGCTAAAAAAAAAAAAAACAAGACTACGTGAATGTAGTCTCTCTTTTTCAAAGTACCTTATTGTACTGTACTCACCCTTCTTGTGTTGTGAAGTGATAAATAGCTACATGATGAGATGAAGTGAGGTATGTGATGTAGGAATTGTGATGTAGCCTGAAGCTATTATTGACCTGACAATATGTCCGAAGGAGGATTCATCTGCTTTTGGACCATGGTTGACCACAGGTAACTGCAACTGTGGAAAGCGGAAACTGCAGATAAGAGAGAGACTACTGTATAATCATCACCTCCATCCATCTCCATAACTCTTTTCATCTTGTAAGACCGAAACTCTACATCCATTCAACAATAACTCCCCTTTCTTTCCCCCTTCACTCCAGCCCCTGGCGGGCACAATTCTACTTTCTGTCTCTGTGATTTTGACTAAGTGTCTTGTATAAATGCAATCATACAGTACTTGTCCTTTTGTGACTGGTTTATTTCATTTAGCATAATCCTCAGGGTTCATCCATGTTGTAGCAGATATCAGAATTTCCTTCCTTTTCAAGGCTGAAAAATGTTCCATTGTATATATACACCACATTTTGCTTCTCCATTCATCTGTCCATGGACACTTACGTTGTTTCCATGTTTTACCTATTGTGAATAATGCTGCAGTGAATATGAGTGTACACATATCTCTTCCAAGACCCTGCTTTCAGCTCTTGAGGCTATATACCCAGAAGAGGAATTTCTGGGTCATTTGGTAATTCTATTTTTAATTTTTTGAGGAACCTGCAAACTGTTTTGCACAGAGGCTGTACCATTTTACTTTTCTACCAATAGTGCACAAGATTTCCAGTTTCTTCACATCCTCATCAACTTGCAGTTTTCTGTTTTATTTTTTTTAAGTTTATTTATTTTGAGAGAAAGAGAGCGAGCAAGCACGTGTGCACATGAGCTGGGTAGGAGCAGAGAGAGAGGGAGAGAGAATCCCAAGCAGGCTGTGTAGCATGGAGCTGTCAGCACAGAGCCCGATGTGGGGCTCAGTCTCACAAACCAAAATCATGACCTGAGCCGAAACCAAGAGTCAGAGGTATAACTGCCCGAACCACCCAGCTGTGCCTGGGTTTTTTTTTTTGATAGTAGCCATCCTCATGGGTGTGAGTTGGTATCTCATTATAGTTTTTATTTGCATTTCCCTTCTAATTAGTGATGAGCATCTTTTCATGTGTTTATTGGCCATTTGTATATCTTCTTTTGAGAAATGCCTATTCTAGTCCCTAAAACACCCATAATTTTATTAAAAGTAAAACAAGCAGTTTTTTCAGTGTTTGGAGGCAGTTTTAAATGACAGGTAAGAACTCAGGCTCAGCAGTTGGACAGCTCCAGGTTGGCATCATGGTTTTACCAGCTATGTGACCTTGATTGATCAAGTTACTTCATTTCTCCAGGCTTCCGTTTCTTCTGCAAAATGGGGAGAATGGTTGAATCTGTCTCACTGAGGTGTTTTGGGATCACCTAAGCTAATATTATAGATGTCAAATATATGGGATAGTATTTGCACTATAGTAAGTATTTAATAAATATTAGCTGCTCTGTTACTGGAATCATGAACAGTCTTAAAAAACACCTTTTATATGTTGGTTCCCTTCCTATTCTGGTAGAAGTATAATTCATTGCATTCTTGAGAATTTTCACTTGTTTTTCCAGTTCATGCCTACTTACTGTCTCAGTCACTGTAGTAGTAGGTGAAACAATGTGGAATTGCAACTTTTGTAGGTTATAAACGATGACTGTCAGCAGTTTCATGTGATTCAACCTAATGCAATGGAAACTATTTGAATGTCTAATATATGCCAGAGTGCCTACTGTGCTATTTCATTCATTCTTCCCAGCTTCCCCTTAAAGTACATCTTATTTTCCCCATTTTGGGATGGGAAGACTGAGGCTTCTCAGAGATGAACAGACATGCCTGAGTTTACCCAACTAGTAAGTAGTGAAGCCAGGTTTCAAGCAAGATCTTGTTGAATCCAAAGCCCATTCATTTTCTTTTGTTCACAGTTTTTGTTTTAATCCCAGTGTAGTTACCATGTAGTGTTATTGTAGTTTCAGGTGTACAGTGTAGGGGTCTGCCACTTGCATACAACGCCTGGTGCTCATCAAAGCGCACTCCTTAGCCCCCATCACCTGATTCACCCACCCCTCACCCTCCTCCCCTCTGGCAAGCATCAGTTGTCTACAGTTAAGAGTCTGTTTCTTGGGGCACCTCGGTGGCTCAGTCAGTTGAGTGTCCGACTCTTGATTTCAGTTCGGGTCACGATCACAGGGTTGTGGGATCAAGCCCTGCATCAGGCTCCTCCTGCGCTCGCTTGCTCTCTCTCTCTCTCTCTCTCAAAAACAAACGAAAACAAACAAGCATCTGTTTCTTGGTTTGTCCCTCTCTGTCTCCTTTTTTCCCTGTGTTCATTTATTTCTTAAATTCCACATGTGAGTGAAATCATATGGTATTTGTCTGTCTCTGACTTATTTCACTTAGCATTATACTTTCTAGCTCCATCTATGTTATTGCAAATGGTAAGATTTCATTCCTTTTTATGGCTGAATAATATTCCTGTGTGTGTGTGTGTGTGTGTGTGTGTGTGTGTGTGTGTACGTGTACATACCGCATCTCCCGTATCGATTCATCATTTAATGGACATTTGGACTGCTTCCATATCTTCGCTATTGCAGATAGTGCTGCTATAAACATAGGGTTGCATGTATCCCTTTGAATTAGTGTTTTTGTATTCTTTGAGTAAATATCCAGCAATGCAATTGCTGGATTGTAGGGTAATTCTATTTTTAACTTTTTGAGGAACCTCCGTATTTTTTTCCCAGAGTGGCTGCAGCAGTTTGCTTTCTCAACAGCGTACGAGAGTTCCTTTTTCTCCACATCCTTGGAAATCTCGGTTTTTTTCCTTCCAATTTCTATAACCGGGGCGCCTGGGTGGTGCAGTCGGTTAAGCGTCCGACTTCAGCCAGGTCACGATCTCACGGTCTGTGAGTTCGAGCCCCGCGTCGGGCTCTGGGCTGATGGCTCGGAGCCTGGAGCCTGTTTCCGATTCTGTGTCTCCCTCTGTCTCTGCCCCTCCCCCGTTCATGCTCTGTCTCTCTCTGTCCCAAAAATAAATAAACGTTGAAAAAAAAATTAAAAAAAAAAAAGAAACATTCCTCCCTTATCTCTGTGGCCGATGAAGATGAAAGTTAGAGAAACTACATTATTTCTTCTTAGGTGCTGGTGATTTGGGTTTTCTTCAATACAGTGAGCATATGTGGTAGTTCTGTGTTCATGTACATTTTGTGCTTTTGTCCCTCTTTTTCATATTTGGGACACAGCATGTGCAGTATGGGCTGCAGTCACCTTGGCTCTTTCAAAAAGGTGCTGTAGGGTGAAAATAAGTAATTCAGGCTCTGCCTTCAACCCGTTTCTCATGGCCACCATCATGTTCATCCTTTTGTGATCATCTGCTCTGTGCAAGGAGTGTGCTAGGTGCTTTACCCACAGAATCTCACTGTCCCTATAGGTATATAGAGTAAGGGCTAAAATCTTGTACAGGATGGAAGGAAATAGGCTAAACTGGATTATATGATGTAGCCAAGAGCATAAGACCCTTTAGTCTGTCTTGCTTCAGGGGCCAAGTCTTTTTTTACCATATCCCATTTCCTCCCATTCTTAGAAATGGCCTCCTAGAGGGGAAATCAGGACAGCCTCTCTACAGAATACTCTGTAGCACACTTGGGTGTGTTATCCCCACTGAATTTTCTCAGTCCCTTTCCCCCTTCCTGTCCCCCTTTTCTTTTTCTTCTTCCTTTGCTCCCTCTGTCCCTTTCTTCCTCCCTTTCTCCCACCCACTCTGTCTCTCTTCTTCTCTCCCTCCCTTCCTCCTTTCCTTCCATTTTTCCTTCCTTCCTCTAAACATACCTAATGAAGTTGAAATACCAAGATTAAGAAACTACTTAATGTATTTCCTGAAGAAAATTGGATTCTTGAGATATTCCCATTTGATTTTTTTCCTTGGCACTAAAAATTGTCTCTAATTTTAATTTGCTTTCAGAGAAATTACCATCTTTTAAAATATGCTACTAAAACAAGTTAGATTGAATTGTATCAGTTTTTAAAAGAGTGACCTTCTCAGTCTTTTAAATAATAAAATTTGGAAGTAATTGCTTGATATCTGAGTTCAGGAGAATGACATAACATGTTTTGAGTTCTAAGGACAGCCTGTTTGACCTCGCACCCTATTTATTCCTAAAGTAGATCGCCGGAACCAACTTTCTTCCTCAGTCCAGCAAAAGTGTTGGTGAAGACTCTTCTGTTTGCAGCTGGAGGTGGTGCTTTTTTTCCTTTGTTGTTCCATTGTTTCCTTTAGGGTGAGGGAGAATAATTAAGGGGAACATCTTTTCTGAGCAGCTGGAATCAAATTCCAGCTGACTGCAGCACCTGCAACGATGGCACCTCTGCCTCTGGGTGGCAGGGTGGGATGCCAGCCGTGGAGCCCGCGACAGTGGGCTCCCAAGTACCGAGACACGGCCGCACCGCACCGCTCCAGCCCTTCTGTGAGCTTCAGATGGCAGCAGTACCAGTGACTGCGAAGTGTCTGTTTTAGACTAATTAGAGGGATGATTTGTGAAACAGTGGCTATTTATTTAATTAATCACCAGCACAAAGCCATAAAGCCCATATTTTAAAAATCCCTGTTAGTTTGCCATGTGGTTAATAGATTGGGGCACATTAAAAAGTGACATGGTGATGTATTAAAAATGTTCCACCTAAGGTTCCTTCAGAAAGGAATGGAAGCTGTCTGCTTTCAGATGCTGAAGTGGAAACTGCCAGCATTTGACCTGTCAGAGGTTTTAATGTTTGTAAAAGGCATTTATCTTTTGAATAGTGTCTTCCTTAGGGCATCTCCTCTTGGAATATTTCAAAATACAAAAATATGTGTAGAATAATTTACAAAATTATAATTAAAGGGAATTTTGTTAGTTTTCTTAACAACGAGGTACTACTGTGTTTTTCCCATTAGATTACACTGTTTACTCAGCATAGCAGTGTTTGTTCTATGGTATTCTTTTCCATTTTGGGGAAAGGGAGTCACTTAATTAACTAAGTAATAAATGCAATAGTGTTTTTGTTGCAGCTGTCAGAATTGCATTTTGTTCTGCCCTTGTATTTTTTTTATCTGATGGGTACTGGATAATTGCTATACTTGCTCAGTCTCAGCTCAGGTGAATTGTCATTTTTGGATAAAGATAGAATTGACTTGTTCAAGAGATGACACTGGCATTAAGAATGAGTAGAAGTGACTTATATTGTAACAAATGCTAGTGGTTTTTACACACACAAACTTCTAGGTGATTTTCAGTATACATAAATGTGTCTGTGCAAGGCATCCTGCGTTTTAATAGTATTTGAAGCTAAACTTGGTATGCCTGTGATTCACTCTTATTTAAATATTCTGGATGGTCAATGTTCCTCATAAGCAGTACCCCCAAATTTTAAGATTGCGTGTGAGAATGTGTTGCTCAGGTGGATGCTTGTACGGAAACTGTCCAGCTCTTAGGATTGTGTTTCTCTGCTGTGTGGTATAATTACCTGCTCTGTTAGAAAGGGAGCTGGAATAAAACATGAGGATGTTAATGCAGCCTGGAGCTGATGTGGTGGTGATGATTACAATGCAGATAAAGCATTTCTCATAACTGCCGTTGCCTACTGGAGCCTTTGAAACATCTGGACCTTTAATTGAAAAATAGTGTGGTGCTGTGCAAGGCAGACATGCTAAGTGAAGTCACTAATTTAGAATACAAAAATATAATTGATAAAGTGTTTTATTTACATTGTATTTAAATATTCATACTTTGTTATGCTTTGTATAACAGGGAATTACTGGGTTAAATTTTCATGAACATAGACAGTTTAAATGAGATAAATTAAGTGCAAATGTTAATGGAATTTTACACTGGAACCGGAAAACAGTTTGTTGTAAAAGTGTGCGTACTTTCGCATGTATTGGGGCCTTTTGTGGAAGGAAATAGGTGAAGTCCTATTCTTTGGATTTTGTGCTTGAGAATAACTAACCATCAGTTGGTAACATAATTGCATTTCATTCTTGTTATTGCTATCATATCTTGTTGTTTAGTTAAAAAAAATAAAATGTTTCTTGGCATAATGGTAAATGGCTTTAATGGCAACATTATCACCCAATAAACCAAAGCCTTCCCCACCTCTCGGGGGCAGGTTATCTGAGCCTGCCCAGGAGAGCAGAAGAGCTGGTGAAGGGCGCGCAATTAACCTTTGTCCTGCATTCGCAGCAGGGGAACTGACCTAGCAGCCTTCCGAGGAAATCCAATTTAATTTAAAATGAATTTGAAAAGACAAATTAGCCATATCTATTTTAATAAGATAAAATCCCGACTCTCCCTATGTCTGGTTTAGTTAGGACCTCAGAGGAGATTAGACTAAGACTCGGGATGAACACGAGGGAAATAATGCCAGGGGGCTGAGGAGAGACCCAGGAGACCCAGGGACCCGAGTGCCTTGTCAGTTTCTGCAAGTGAGCAGGTCTTGGGCTGCCCGTTTCCACAGAGAGTTGCAACCTGAGATGAGCCTTTGTCTCATCAGACCTTTTGCTTGTGTTGGAGCTTGATGCCATGTTGATGTCATACACTGCCTGCCTGGCTCTCCAAGGACCTAATTGTTACTTGCCTCCTTTGTCATCATCAGAGCACCTTGGATACTGCCACCTGGGTAGCCACATTTAGTAATAGAATCACCTCACGATCCCTGATGAGACTCTTAATCCAGGAGTAAGGATTCTCTGGGGCCCCTCAGTTGGTACTTGGCCCCTGCTTTTTGAAAACTAGAGCAGAAGGTCCCACCTACCTACTCTTCATGGAGCTGGTGTTGCCTTATGTTTTACTTCTGAAACATAATCAGTAAAGATTTATCGAGCCCCTTCTGTGAGCGCAGAGGCAAGGAAGTCTGAAATAGTTCCTGCCTTCTGCCTGTACACAAGAGGTAACACCAGAAGCAGGTACCCCAGTGTCCCTCCCTAGTAGCAGCTCCCTGTGGAGCTTTGCAGAGTTTCATGTGACAGGCAGAGCCACAAGAGGAGGGCCTTCCTGTGTGTCTCAGCCAGAAGGGTGTTTGAGGCTCACTGTCCAGGACTTCCAGCCCTGACACGGTGGCTGCAGCATGAATCGGAAGCCATTGTGACCTTCCCTAAATACCCAGGCCTATCCGAGAGTTCTTCAGGACTAGGATTCAGCAAGGGGGTAGGGGTCTAGAGTGGAACAGACCTGGGTTCGCACGATGTTCCCCCCAGTTGAGAGATTTGCAGTAGCCTACTTCATGAATCTCTCATTCCTCAGCTTTAAAAGAGAGTGAGCTCACCTCACACCGGTCAGAGTGGCCAAAATGAACAAATCAGGAGACTATAGATGCTGGAGAGGATGTGGAGAAACGGGAACCCTCTTGCACTATCAGTGGGAATGCAAACTGGTGCAGCCGTTCTGGAAAGCAGTGTGGAGGTTCCTCAGAAAATTAAAAATAGACCTACCCTATGACCCAGCAATAGCACTGCTAGGAATTTACCCAAGGGATACAGGAGTGCTGATGCATAGGGGCACTTGTACCCCAATGTTTATAGCAGCGCTTTCAACAATAGCCAAATTATGGAAAGAGCCTAAATGTCCAGCAACTGATGAATGGATAAAGAAATTGTGGTTTATATACACAATGAAATACTACGTGGCAATGAGAAAGAATGAAATATGGCCTTTTGTAGCAACGTGGATGGAACTGGAAAGTGTTATGCTAAGTGAGATAAGTCATACAGAGAAAGACAGGTACCATATGTTTTCACTCTTACATGGATCCTGAGAAACTTAACAGAAGACCATGGGGGAGGGGAAGGGGAAAAAAAAGTTAGGGAGGGAGGCAAACCATAAGAGCCTCTTAAAAACTGAGAATAAACTGAGGGTTGATGGGGGTGGGAGGGAGGGGAAAGTGGGGGATGGGCATTGAGGAGGGCACCTGTTGGGATGAGCACTGGGTGTTGTATGGAAACCAATTTGACAATAAATTTCATATAAAAAAAATAAAAGAGAGTGAGCTCGTCATAGGACTATTGGGGACAATAAATGAGACAATGTATGAAAAGTACTTGGACCCTGATAGGTGCCCAACAAAAGGCAGCCAGCACTTGTGACCCGCCCGTTCACAAAGGGGCTGTGTTCAGAGGAATGGGGTCTTCGTACCTAGTCCCACCTCCCACTAAGGCTGTCTGCTCTGGAGCTGGTTAGCTTTGTCCTGCTAGGCCAGTGACCTCATTGAGCAGTGTGACTCATGAAGAGCTTTTTATTTTTTAAACTACTCAGTGCTGACAGTTTTATCTGGTGGATGTTGTTGTCCTCTCAGATTTATTTATTTATTTAATTTGTTTATTTTGAGAGAGACGGAGAGAGAGAGAGAAAAAGAAAGAGAAAGAATCCCAAGCAGGCCCTGTGCTGTTAGTGCGGAGCCTGACACGGGGCTCGATCCCACAAACCATGAGACCATGACCTGAGCTGAAATCAAGTGGCAGGTGCTCTGCTGACGGAGTCACCCAGGTGCCCCATGACCTCTCAGTTTTGAAGATAAAATTTTCTGGGGTGCTTGGCTGTAGAGTGTGTGACTCTTGATCTCGGAGTTTTGAATTCAAGCCTCTCATTGGGTGTAGAGATGACTTAAAAATAAAATCTTAAAAAGTAAAAATAAAGTTTTCTGCCGCTACTTTTCCTTTCATTGTATCTGAGAGACATGTGGGATAAAGGCCTGATAGACTCTTTTGGGCTGCTTCTCAATTAAAATTTTTATATAGTTAGAAGTGATTTTTCTCAACCAGAAATGTTGTTCTAGATGGATAATAATTTAGTCTGTCTTTTTCTTGCTGCTGTTTGTATTTCAACATGCATCTGCAAACTGGTAAACCTAAACTTTCTCAGTTGGCTCTCTGCTGTTGTATCGTTTTCATAATGTCAAAAAGGTAATGTATTTTCTGATGTAGACAAGCCTCTTTCTGTCACCAGAGGTGCAGGTTCTTTGTGTGGCCTTTTCCTGCACAGAGTAACACCTACCCCAGCTATTTCACGTGCGCGCTTCCAGAATGAAAGTGAATGTCGTCATTGGAGAAATGTAAAGCTATTTATTTCCATTTTGTCTGATGGTTTTACATTGTTTGCTAGGAGGTGCGTCAGGGATTTGAATTAATTATAATTACTGAAAAGACATATACTGATTAAGCAAATAAAGTAGTAAGCCCATTTGTGCCAAGGCCATCTAATTAAATTCTAACTTTGAATAAGCTAGATGTGCATGAAAGATTAATTTTAAGAGGTTTTTATGACTTACTAAATAATGATTCAGTAAAACTTTTGAATTATATCATTAAGAAATACTGAATTTTAAAGTGATAAAACACTTAGCCATGAATGTACTACTGTGTAGAAATTTGTGCGTTTTCAAAAACTGTTCAAAATTAAGGACACAATAAAAAATTTAAGTTGTATACTGACATTTTAAAAATTTGTCATATTTAATCAACTGAAGCCCTGCAAGAAATGAATATGATATATGCATTGGAATTACTTCCTTCAATATTTATACAATTTTATATTCTCAAAATACTTCACCATCTCTGGAATTAAATTGTCCTTGGGGGTAGTGGAGGGTTGTACCAAATTTTCCGTATAATTTAGGAGGTTGATAATAGCTGTACTGTAACCTTTTGTAGAGATACATCATCTAGTAATGGAGCCAAGTATACATTCTCCATTGAGTTTTAATTTTAAAAGTTGATATTAAATCTTAAAAAGACTCATTATATTATGGTAATTGATAGAGTTTAAAACATGTAACTCTTCTTTATGGTTTTAAAAAACCTATTTTTACTTTTAAAGCATATTGATTTTATTATATAAATGATTTAATAATGAAGAGGTTCCTATACTTACCCTAGGTGATGGGGCTTAGTTCATGCAAATTACTTTTCCCTGATATCATCATCATTATAGAAGCCATTGTTTGTATAATTAAATGCAAAGTGCTGTGTAACATTAATGATCTAAAGAATCCCACAATGGCTATGAAAATTCAAAATGGACACTTTACATTCCATTATGCTTTAAGATGGCTGGATTGTACTTGTGTGAGAGCACCTTCTGGTATGTGCCGGAACATCCTGAGGCTGGATGAGAAGAGGATGCAATGGCTTTTCTCTTTTAATTACTGAGATAGAGACCTTTGCCTCTTGCCTCTGCTTCTCAACTTTATGTTTGTTTGAAGGGACGATTTATCCAAAGATCTGCCTGGTCTGATTAATAACTTAGGTAACAATTACGAGGAATGACTGACATCCTCGTAGTAGAACAGTTTGCAGTTCACAGAGTGGTTTTACCATGCTTTATTTTTACTTTATATGCCCTACCATTCTTTTGCGGTAGGTAGCCTCATCTCTGTTTTATGGCTAAGGAAATTGGCTTTCAGAGAGGTTATGGGCTTGCCCAAGGTTGCACAGCTCAAGGTCCAGACCAGTTCTATAGACCCTGCAAAGACTTACATAACAAATATAACCCATGATAGTAAAAACTGACAGTATCAGGAGCTGCTTTCTGAATTTAAGACTTTGAGAAAGAAGATGGTTGTTATTCCTGATACAGTTTATGGGTAGGCTTTCGTTTTCTCCTCTTCATCCTTCGCCCTCCCCATTTTGTAAAATTTCTTACCTGTGTTTGAACAAGTCGGTATCTTGAAACAAAATTATCCAAGGCTGTTACCCAAATTTCACTTGATAACAGTTAGATTGTTTAAACCATTAGCTGTAGGCATTTTGTTTTTTTCAAAAGTGGAAGAAGACTGTCAGAGCCTCAAAATATGGACGATTTATTTTTAATAGAGGAAAACTTTCCTGAGAGCAACAACCCCCTTCCCTGTTTTTGGGTCCAAGACTATAGATTTACATTTACTATAGATGCTGTAGAAAGAAAATTTATGAAAATAACTAATCTAAGAAAACCTGATGGAAGTACTATTTTCTGTGCTATGTTATACTCTTTGAAAGGATTATAGTTGTAGTCTGGCTCATTCTACGGCACTTAGTAACAAAACTTACTTTGTTTGAGGCTCTCAGTTATGTGAAGGATGTCTGTGGACGTGGAGGTGGATTAGTTACAATTTCCTGAGGGCTAGAAGTAAGATCAGTGCCTGGAATCTGCAGAGTGCATCTCAGTAGAAGGAAACAGTTTCAGCCACCAAAACTCTTTGCCTAACAAAGGAAAGGGTCTGTCTCTGAAGGTGTGGCAGGGACCTCATCAGTGAAGGTGTTCTGAAGAGGTTGTAGGACAGCCATTTGGTGAAAATGGCTTAGAGGGGACGACCCTTAAAATTCCTTGCCACTTTAAAAGTCTATGAGTAGCAATAAAGTTGGTTTGTTGTTGTTGTTGTTTTTAAGTCTGTGAATGTAAAAACGGGGGGGGGGGGCCCGGAAACCTAATAAAATAAACAGCCAACATTTCTTGAGCATTTAGTATGGACTAGGCACAGTGATAAGTGCTTTTTATATGCACGGTATCATTGAATCCTTTCAACAGCTCCTGGAGGAGCTTTCTCCTGCTGTGTGGAAATAGTGACTCAGAGAGGTTAAATAAAATTGTCCAAGGACACACAGTAGATGGCATTGCTGAGAATTGAACCCAGGTCTTTCTGACTCCTCAACTTAATGCTTTTAACCACCACACTGCACTGCTTTACTAGCTTCTATTAATATAATAAGGATCCTGGAAGTACCCACATCAGAACTTGACCTTGTTAAAGAAAGAGTGACAGTTGACGTTCTTAATAATAAAAGCTTAATGGAACCAAGGTTGGTGATTCACAGGAAATTAATGAGATTTTGTCAATTTTATTTTAAACTTAACTTGTCAGGAAATACAGTGTCCAGTGACAAACTGTAGAAATGTTTTTGACAAATTAACTTGACTATAGGTGCCAGATCAGGGAAATGTTAATTTAATAGCCTTTAAATGTTCCAGATTTATTGAGGGTTAAGATAGCACTACAAAGCCAAGCCCCTAGCTCTGAATGGATTTGTCGTAGAATTTTATACAAAATCTATTCATAAGTTCATTGCTACCGTTTTGAATGTGAAAAAGTGAGTTCTTTCTCTGAGCCCGTAAAGCCAGCATTTATTGAGAGCAAAATGCTACTGCCTGGTGTTTGGGATTATTGTTTTTTTTCCTCCCTATGTAGACCTTCTTTATTTCTCATAGTCAGTTAAACCTGGCTTGAACCAGATTTTAGGCCAGATTTTGTTCAAAATCATTACTCTGAACAAATAAAGTCCCTTAGTCATCATCAGAATAATGATTTCAGGCCTGTGTGTACCACGTATGGATACCATGTTTTTAAAGACTGGGCCATAAATTTGTAGAATATAGCATCCTCTGGTCTTTGCTGAGGAAGTTGGGGAGGAAGATACCGGTGAAATGGGACTGTAGCCATTCCTTAATTAAGAGTGTGTTACCTTTGGAAGGCTACAAGTAAGCCTCTTATCAATTTGCATCATTACATTGTCTGCATACACTGATATATTTATTTCTGCGTTAAAACTGCATATAACGATCTGCTTCTGCAGTTGTGGCTAATGGAGTAACGTTGCCTGCTTTTTGTCTCTTTAATTGCAGAAGCCAAGCTGTCTCTCCTTTCTCTGTTTCTTTCTCTTGATAGAGAAATTGAACACTTAGCAACAGTTTTGACATCTGATATTCAATTTATTATTGACAAACCTTGATGTGAAGTAGTGCTGCTAACTGAACCTTCTGTCCTTAAGCCTTAATTCAGCTTGACTCACTTTATGTGGATATTTCTTAATTCAAGATTGTTTTGAGCTGAATACCATCTATTCTTCCTTCTTTCCCTATTTTGGAAACTATCGCCTGTATAATTTTATGATAGGCAGCAAATAGTTTGCTATTTCAGTTAATAGGATCAGATAAGAAAAACCTGGTTAGAGATGTAATGTTTTAATTCATCATCACGTTCAAATTCTATGTATTTCGATTCTGTACCTATTCACATTCTATACACTAAAGTTATTTTAAGTTTTTAAGCTTTTGCTTATTAATTGGATGATATGTGAGTCATAATGCTATTTCATGACTATCATAAAGATGGTTTTCAAAGAGTGAGCATTATGTATCACACACACAAAACATTCATACTCCTTGACCTAGTAATCTACTCCTAGGAATATGTGCACAAACATTTATATAAGAGAATGTTTATTTTGTAAACATATAAATGAATATTATTTATAGTAGTGAAATGTTAGAAACAATGTCCATATTTAACAATGGGGGAATCGGTTGATAGTACCTCTGTGTGCTATAATATGCAGGTATTTAAAATCATGTGTTAAAAGAATATTCATCATTCATCCCATTAATAGGTATAAGTAGCTACTATATGTCAGGTCTGATACTAGGTGTGGAGGATATTTCAGAGAAGAGAATTCCTGAAGAACAACAGGGCCTGGGAAGTAGAAGAGGTGTAGCCAGTTTATCCGGGACAGGAGAGAAGTTGTAGGTCTGGTGGGTCCATTTTGAAAGATAGCCTAAGGAGCCCTTCAGTAAGCTGATGCCATACCCGTACTACATTCTCGGCCCTAGGAGACTGCAAAATGAGTGAGGCACAGTTTTTCCCTTTGCATAACTCATACTTACATGAGAAGGTGGGAGGGAGGTGGTGGAGGTAGGTAGAGAAAAGAGTGAAACCTTAAGGCAAGGTAAACTTCTAGGGAGTAGAGAAGAGTGAATTTGGACTTCTACCTTCTGGGAAGAGGAGACATTAGAAATTGAAGGATGGAAGAAGGGGTACATTTCTTGGTCAGTTACTGTGTGCCAGGCATTTTATACATACCTTATTTGCTCTTCCAAATAAGGAATTGGAGGTTCTGAAAGGTGCTGAACTCCTAAGGTCTTGGGACTAAGGAAGTGACAGAGCTAGGCTTCAGACCTGGATCTGTCTCACCCCAAGTCTTTGTGCTCTTAACTACTGTTCAGTAGGCTTTAGCAGTGGTACACTGGGTCCAGAATGTGACAGGTATTAAATACCATGCTAAGGAGCCAGCATGCTGACACCAAGGAGAGCCATCATATGTATGCTTCTGAGTTGGTGACTGGCCAGGTCAGTGATTTGAGTCAAATCACACTGAGTTTGGAGAGAGAAGAGATTTTGGAGACAGGGAGATGGTTGGGAGACTGCTGCATACAGTGGTCTTACTGGGTCATGATGAAGTTTTAACTAGGGCCATGCCGGTGAGGATAGCGGGGAGAAGGGTTTGAGAGGCACTTCAGGGGCATTTGGATGCTGATGAGAAAGAAAGAGGAGTTCAGGTTTCTAGCCTGAGTGACAAGAGTGGGTGGTGAAAGCCTTAACTGAGACGGAATGAGAGACAAGGTGATGAAGAAAATGGGTCTTGGACGTACCGAGCTTGAGATTGTGACTGCATTTGCAGAGGCATCAAGTCATAACAGAGGCTGTGGGACATGAACTCTGGAGACTGGTCGGTCTTCATGAATCACATTTGTGTTGAAGAATCGTTTTGCTACAGGAAGTACTTTTCTTTTGTTCTGAAAAATGAATTGGGGGCATTCCTTGATTTAGAGGCTTCTCTGGAGAGTGTTGTTCAGCTCCAAATTTGTCAGCTCATTGTAGGTTTATTACTTTTTATTCTTTTTTTTTTTTAATAAAAATTACTTAGCCTGCCATAGGAAGGTGTCTGGGTTATATTTTCAGCTTATTTTTCCTAACAGCCTGTCACAGACCTGGCACATAGTATGTTCTTTTTTTATTTATTTATTTTTTTATTTTTTTTAATAATTTTTTTTTCAAAGTTTATTTATTTTTGGGACAGAGAGAGACAGAGCATGAACGGGGGAGGGGCAGAGAGAGAGGGAGACACAGAATCGGAAACAGGCTCCAGGCTCCGAGCCATCAGCCCAGAGCCTGACGCGGGGCTCGAACTCACGGACCGCGAGATCGTGACCTGGCTGAAGTCGGACGCTTAACCGACTGCGCCACCCAGGCGCCCCTATAGTATGTTCTTAATAAATTTTGCCAGATGACTTGACATAGGCTACATTTTCAAAATTGGTCCTCTCTCTCTTACCTAAAAGTCTTAAGCCCTGTATGGTGGTTTTTTTTTCTATATCCTTTTTTGTTTGTAATTGTAACATTTGCTATTTTGTTTCTGGATTGTAAAAATAGTATGTGCTCATCGTAGAAAATGTGGAAAAATATAAAGCAGAAAATTAAAATCACTCATAATCCCATATCCTGGAGAATTCCTGTTCACTTTTTTGTATATCGGTATAGTAGATATTTAAATACAATAAGTGTCTTTTCCTTGGGTTAATGGTTCTGTTGGATGGAAGGGTACTTTTTTTTTCCCTTGGGTGTCTCAATCAGTTGAGGGTCCAATTCTTTTTTTTGTGTGTCTTTCTTTTAATTTTTTTTTTTAAATTTACATCCAAATTAGTTAGCATATAGTGCAACAATGATTTCAGGAGTAGATTCCTTAATGCCCCTTACCCATGTAGCCTATTCCCCCTCCCACAACCCCTCCAGTTCTCCATATTTAAGAGTCTCTTATGTTTTGTCCCCCTTCCTGTTTTTATATTATTTTTGTTTCCCTTCCCTTATGTTAATCTGTTTCGCCTCTTAAAGTCCTCATATGGGTGGAGTCATATGATACTTGTCTTTCTCTGACTAATTTCGCTTAGCATAATACCCTCCAGTCTCATCCACGTAGTTGCAAATGGCAAGATTTCATTCTTTTTGATTGCCAAGTAATACTCCATTGTATATATGTACCACATCTTCTTTATCCATTCATCTATCGATGGACATCTGGGCTCTTTCCATCCTTTGGCTATTGTCGATAGTGCTGCTATAAACATGCGGGTGCATGTGTCCCTTCGAAACAGCACACCTGTATCCCGTGGAGAAATGCCTAGTAGTGCAATTACTGGGTCGTAGGGTAGTTCTATTTTTAATTTTTTGAGGAACCTCCATACTGTTTTCCAGAGTGGCTGTACCAGCTTGCATTCCCCCCCACCTTTTTTTTTTTTAAATCTAAGAGGCCTTTGCCAACCCCTTTTAGTCTGGGTTGCTTCTGAGCTCCCACAACAGCCTGTACTTCTCTTCCTTAAAGCTTTTATCACCTAGTACAATGTAGACCCTTCAGCAGACTGTGAGTTTGATGAGGGTCTATCTGCATTGAGTCTCTCTTGATTTTGTCTTCAGAGCCCAGCATGGTGTCTATGGGTGTTGGTTGCATGCATGAGTGACTGAGAGGATGGTGCTAGCCCAGTTTTCCTTATCTCTGTGTTGACCCCTTCTTTGTGCTCTAATTATGCCTCCCTTTTTCCAGTTCTGTATTGTGGAACACATTAAATTGCCTTGCAGTGAAACTGTATGATATGATCTTTGTTTATTGCTAGTTGCTGTTTAATAGTTAGATGTTAGGTCTATGGAATATTGCTTGCCTTGATGTGTGATGAATACTCTTAATCCTTTGGTCACCTTATTTTTTTTATAAGTTAATTACTTTCTATTATGTTGATGGATTGTTTTATGTTTTAGATGATTCCCTCTAAATATTGCAACACGGGAACTGTTAGGTAGAGCTAACTGCCACCACCTTGAGTTTTTTCAGAAGAGGCTCCTTATTAAAAAATACATATTTTCAGGGTTTGTGCAAGGCACTTTTTGCCGTCATCAGTGCCTCAAGATGGAATTAGAAGATTAAAAAGATAAAGTGCTTCATTCATTTAATAAGTATCTACCATATTTATTCTCACAGTTTCCCCACACTCGCTATTTCACCGTGAAATAAAGACGATAAAGGGATTCATAGGAGCACCATGTCACTCTCTGCCCTGCAGTCGACCGACAGCAGCCACGGTCTCTGGAGCCTCAGTCCCCTAACACTTCTCCTTGGGCCTCTCCTCAGATTCACTGCTTTTGTAGGAGACATCTTCAGGCCGCACTTTCCGTGTGTTTGTGAGAAGGGCGGGGCAGGCAGACTTATGGGGGTGCGATTCTTGGGGGAGTAGGGAGTGATTAAATTGAGAACTTTAGAGAAAGAAGTCATTGGTGTTTAAAGTGGGGGCTTTGGAGTCAGACAGGAGTGTGAGTTCTGCTCATCCACCTTGGTTGTGGGAGCTTGAGCAGATGACTTCTGAGCCTTAGTTTTCTCGTCTGTCATATTAGGGTAATGACAGAATTCTACCTCTTAGAATTAATTGAGATGATTTAGGCAAACATTTACCAGAGCTTATTTAACAGCTCTAAATAAATGCTAGCTCTTGGAATAATAATAAGTATTATTATTAGGACTCCTTACAGCATCCATCTTTGTCCTCAGGTGACTGTGTAATAGGTCTGAGTAATAGAAATGAGTCTGATCTAAAAAACTTAGGTCTTTCTGACACATTGCTCTGCATTTCTGAAGCACTTTACAGTTTGTGAAACACATTCACACTTCTCATGCCAGGATTCCTTATGGCGCTTCAGCTCGTTCTTCAGAAGGAGGAGGAAGAATAAACCAGCTTGGGCTGTTGGTTTGAAAAGGAGGTTGAGGAGAGAAATAAGAAGGCAATAAGCCCACTCCAGAAAGATGCCATTGTTTGAATTTTAACCTTTTGACTGCCTGACAAGATCAAAACACTTGCTCTTTAGAGACAACTTAGCTAGTCATTGGAATTATTATTTCCCAGCTGAAAAACACACGTGTGTGTGCGTGCATGCGTGTATGAGTGAGAGAGAGAGAGAGAGTCAGAGAGAAAGAACATTATTGTAAGAGAATTACTTTTTTTAAATTTGCCTTATGACAGAGACAAGACTAAAAAAAAAATCAGTGGATCTAATGGTAGATTCTAGGTTAGAAGTGAAATTTCTCTAAAAGTTTTTAAAACAGATTTTATGTATTTCCTCACATAAAAGTTCCTATCTTTCTTATTTTTTTCACCCTAGAGTTGTAGTGTTAAAGATGGAAACACTTGATTGCTCAAGTACTTGCATCTCCATCCACTACCAGGAAACAGACCCATAGAGGAGGGGCAAGATGGATGCATGGAGGAAACTAACATTTATTGTGTTACTGCCATGGTGTCCTGGTAGGCATTTGAATCATCCATGCATTCATTCTGTAGTTCAACAGATTTTTTTGGAGAGGTGTCTGTGCACCTGCACGGTGCTAGCCATTGTGTAGAGAGCAGTAAACAAAGAAGACGTGATTATGACTGCTGTCATGGAAGGAAGGTCAGAGGCTAGTGAGGAAGGCATACACTGAAGGTGTCCATGAGCAAATGTGTCATATCAAATTGTTAAGTGCTGTGAAGGAAATGAACAGGATATGTGTGAAAGAAGAACTGTGAAAGGGACTTCTAATAACAATAATAATAATCCTTAAAGGAGTCCTCTGATAGGTATGTCCTATCCTTATCATCATTTTTAACATAGGAGGAAATGGAAGAACAGAGAGATTAAGTAACCTGCCCAAAGCCACACTTTGAGGAATCATTGATCATGAGAAAGAGCCTTCTAGATATAGTGAATATAGTGAATAGCACTTCTGTGGCCTTGAAAGTGGGAGAAACAGGTACACACGCGCACGAAGCACATCTTGAAGGCCAGTGTAGCTGAACTGTGATAATCAGGCAGGAGAACAACAGTAGATGATGTTGGAGAGGTAGGCAGGGGTCAGAACATGCAGTGCTTTGTTAGATACTACAGGAAATTTGGATTATTTCTGAAGTATCATGGGAACCACTCATTGAAGGAATTTAAGCAGAAGTGTGATATCAAATCTGAGTTTGAAAAAAAACCCCAAAACTCTAGCTTGTATGTCAAGAACAAATCGAAGTAGGCAAGAGTGCATGAGGTCAGGAATCCATTAGAACAGTCCAGGGGAAACCTAATGGTATTTTGGTGGCAGTGGAGATGGAGAATTTTTTGAAATACATATTTTTCAATTTTTAAAATTGAATTAAAACTCATAGAATTTACTATTTTAATGATTTTAAAGTATAATTTTGTGGTTTTCAGTATATTTGCAATGTTATACAGCTATCACCACTAATTCCAGAACATTTCCATCACCTCAAAAAGAAATTTCATACTTGTCAGTTTCCCGTATCCCCCACCCCCACCCAATGTCCTGGCAACCACTAATCTTTTTACTTATGTAGATTTGTCTGTTCTGGACATTCCATATAAGTGAGTTCATACAATAGATGACCTTTTTATGCCTGGCTTCTTTCTCTTAGAAAAATGTTTTCAAGCTTCATCCGTGTAGTAGCATGTGCCAATACTTCATTCCATTTTATGGCTGAGTAATATTTCATTGTATACATTTCGTTTGTGCATTCATCAGTTGGTGGACATTTGCATTGTTTCCTTTTTTTTTTTTAAGATTATTTGTTTATTTTGAGAGAGAGAGAGAGAGCACAAGCAGAGCAGGGGCAGAGAGGAGAAAAAGAATCCCAAACAGGCTCTTTACCATCAGAGTAGAGCCCAATGTGGGGCTCGAACCCATGAACCACGAGACCATGACCTGAGCCGAGATCAAGAGTCAGGTGCTTAACTGACTGAGCCACCCAGGCGCCCCTCCATCTTTTTTAATGTTTATTTATTTTGAGAGAGAGAGCAGAGGAGGGGCAGAGAGAGAGGGAGAGAGAGAATCTGAAGCAGGCTCCATGTTATCAGCACAGTGCCTGATCTGGGGCTCAATCTCATGAACTATGACATTGTGACCTGAGCTGAAATCAAGAGTTGGACGCTTGGGGCGCCTGGGTGGCTCAGTCGGTTGAGCGTCCGACTTTAGCTCAGGTCATGATCTCACGGTTCCTGAGCTCAAGCCCCGCATCGGTCTCTGTGCTGACAGCTCGGAGCCTGGAGCCTGCTTCGGATTCTGTGTCTCCCTCTCTCTCTGCTCCTCCCCCACTCATGCTCTGTCTCTCTCTCTCTCTCTCTCCTTCAAAAATAAATTTTAAAAAACCATTAGAAAAATTAAAAATAAAAAAAAAAAGAGTTGGACGCTTAACTGACTAAGCCACCTAGACACCCGTTTCCATCCTTTGGCTGTTATCAATAGTGCTGCTATGTACATTTATGTATGTTTTTATGTGAACATGTTTTCAGTTCTCTTTAAGTACACTTAGGAATGGAATTGCTGAGTCATATGGTAACTTTACGTTTAAGTTTTGAGAAACTGACAAACTATTTTTCCACAATGGCTACATCATTTTACAGCTCCACCAACAATATATGAGGGTTCCAAGTTGTTCATATCCTTGCTAGCTTTTCTAATTCCTGCTATGAAAAAAATATATATAGAACCATCCTAATGTGAAGTGGTATCTCATTGTGATTTTGATTTGCATTTCCATAACGAATAATGAAGTTGAACAGTTTTTCATGTGCTTATTGACCATTTTCATATTTTCTTTGGAGAAATGTCTATTTAAATTCTTTGCCATTTTAAAGATCGGATGGCTTGTCTTTTTATTGCTTAGTTGTAAGAATTATTTATATATTCTGGGTCCTAAATTTTTGTCAGATATATGATTTGCAAATATTTTCTCCCATTCTGTGGGTTGTCTTTTCACTTTCTTAATAATGTCCTTTGAGGCATGCAAGTTTTTAATTTTTATAAAGTCCTGTTTATTTCATTTGTTGCTTTTGGTGTCATATTAAAGAAATCATTACCTAATCCAAGGACATGAAGAATTTACACCTATGTTTCCTTCTAAAAATTTTGTAGTTTTAGCCTTAAATTTAAAGCTTTGATCCATTTTGAGTTACTATTTGTAGATGGTGTGAGGTAGAAGTCTAAATTCTTTTTTAAAAATATTTTTGTTTTTTTATTTGAGAGCACGAGCAGGAGAGAGGGGCAGAGGGAGAGGGAGAAAGAATCTTAAGCAGGTTCCAGGCACAGCGCAGAGCCCGACATGGGACTCAGTCCCATGACCCTGGGATCATACCTGAACCAAAATCAAGAGTCAGATGCTCAACCAACTGAGCCACCCAGGCACCCCTAAATTCATTCTTTTGTATGTGGCTGTCCAGTTACTCCCTTTGCTGAAGACTTTTTTCTCTTTTGAAATACATTTTGCAGTAGTCACTAGAACATATAAGGGAGTAGAAGGCAGGAGGAAGAAAGAAGAATCAAGATTACTGATATAAGGAGCTGTGTTAGTGGTGGTAGCATTTACTGAAATGAGGGAGAGTGTTGTTATTTGGAGTAGGATGGAGTGAGGGACAGTGAGAAGTTCAGATTTGAACTTAAGTTTAACTTGTCTGTGATACTTTTCTGCCTTTGGTATAGACAGTTTGATGTATGAATTTGGTTCTAGGGAGAAGTTTGAGGTGGAGATAAGGTTTGAGTGTCAAGAGGATATAGATTGTTTTATAGCTCTGGGACTGTGAGAACACTTAAGGAAGAAATATACAGAAAGACAGACACGAGAGAGCCCAAACTAGAGGCCAGAGAATGCTAACAAATAGAGACTCTAGAGGTGAAGGAATCTGCAAAGGAGACTGAAAATCAGAGACCAGAGAGGACTGAAAAAAACCAAGAGTGTAGGTCATGGAAGCAAAGAAAGGGAGAGGCTGATCGTGTAGGAGAAGGTGAAAAAGTAAGTGAAGGATAAAGTCCTTGTGAAAGTGAGAACCAAAGGGACACAGAGCATAAGTAGAGAGATTGCCCTTTAATGAGATGAGTGACACTCCAGTGTAGGGAGTACGTGTTGTTAAATCCAGGTAAGTTTGTCAATTTATTGAGGGGACGATAAGAGTTCCTTTCTGAAAGCTCTTATTTTCTTAATGAAGAATAACATTTGTCTCTGTTGGCAGTACATGAGCGAAGCATAGGAGCTGCGGTCAAGGCAGGCTCATGAGAAGTAGGAAGGGGGAAGGAAAAGTATGCAGTGGTGGTCTTGGTATGAGGTGCAGGTTGGATCAGGAGATGTCATAGGCTTGTTGTACAATGTTGAATGTCTGTTTAAGGTTTATCATAATGAGCTTAAGGTCAAATCAGTCTGTGCAGTTACATGATTTTTCTCCAGCAGTGTTTAGCTGGGGAATGCAGAGAGTTAGGTTCACCAAGGTTGGCATTCTGCCAGTTGAATCCCATGGAGGAAGAGAGTGTTAAAACTGCATTTACAAAGGAATGCTTACAATGGTTGATCAAGTAATCTGGAGGGTGGTGTTGGGAAATAAGGGTGACATCATTTATAGTGGTGGATCAGTAGATTGTAGGTTGAAGAATTTGGGGACTAAAGTGAGATGAAAGTATATTAAGTATATCCAGTGAATAGACCTTCTAATTTGAGATTTTGGAGTTGGTACAGATCTTTGGTGTACCCACGGCCATAAGTGATTGAAGGTGGAGTGGATGAAAAGGCATGGGATGACATAGTCTAGGGATTAAGACACTTGGATATTACATGGATTGTTCCTTTAGATGGAATTGCCAAGAATAATGATAGGTGTTGGGGTGGGACACAGACTCTTTGGCAAGGGAGGAGCATTTCTGGATGGTCAAGGGAGGAGCATTTCTGGATGGTCAAGGGAGGAGCATTTCTGGGTGGTTGGTGGATAATAGAAACAAAAAAGGGTGGAGAGAGCATAGTGTAGTCGGGAGGTCTTGGGTCTCCAAGGAATAGGGATTTTTGCCAGAAAGGAGAAATAATAATTAGGGAGTAGCAGGGATAAGAATATGTACTCAGCCTCCTGGCCTTGAGGATATGGGGGTTAAAAAAGAAAAATGTGAGGGGCGCCTGGGTGGCGCAGTCGGTTGGGCGTCCGACTTCAGCCAGGTCACGATCTCGTGGTCCGTGAGTTCGAGCCCCGCGTCGGGCTCTGGGCTGATGGCTCAGAGCCTGGAGCCTATTTCCGATTCTGTGTCTCCCTCTCTCTCTGCCCCTCCCCCGTTCATGCTCTGTCTCTCTCTGTCCCAAAAATAAATAAATGTTGAAAAAAAAAAAAAAGAAAAATGTGGAACAGTCTTCTGGACAGCAGAGGAAGCAGTGTCCTTAATGACCAGCAGATTTTAATTAAGACAAGTGAAGGGAGTATTTTTTTTTAAAGAAGTGGTTTATGGAAGTTTGCTGGTTAGTGTAGGAATTCCACAGGAGAGTGGAAGTTTCAGGAGGGAGAAAGGGTAAATGTGTTGGAGGGATTGAGGGTATATAGAGTAGCATGGGTGTACTAGTTAGGACAATAATGGAAGACCAGGGACCCTTGAACCTCAGTGCAGATGACTGAAATAAACAGGAGTACTGCATAAGGGAATTAGGCCCTTCACCCCCACCCATCTCTGAGAAGGCAAGCCCTTGGTTCCCGTGCTGTGGGCCTAAAGGCTTCTTCACAGAGTATGGCAGCTGCCCATGCCGCTTATCCCAAAGTCTCAAGGAGTGATGTGGCAGTTTTCAGCTGAGGTCAGGGTCTAATGGTGACTTGTCCAGGGTCACAGTGAGTAACTAGCAAAGCACATCTCCTGACAACCAAACATCAGGTCTGCTTACCACTCTTAATTTGTTTATTTTGGTTTTAGTCCTCATTTACCATACTGCAGGCAGAGCTGGGTCTCTTAGACCATTAGAAAATGAAAATTAAAGAGGGGGAAACATTCCTTAGAACCAGACAGTGTTTCCCCTCTGGAACCATTTCAGGCTCTCAAGCAGGTCTGTGCCAAAAGGATGAGAAATGGCTGTGCTGCACACAGGCCCTGGCGAGCAGTCATTGCGGCCCAGTAGGGTCTGTGCGACCGTGACCATGTGCGTTACTCTCATGCATGTGTTCTGTCCACAGGGTCATGTCGGCACAACAGCAACCAAGAAGATCGACGTCTACCTCCCCCTGCACTCGAGCCAGGACAGACTTCTGCCAATGACTGTGGTGACAATGGCCAGCGCCAGGGTGCAGGACCTGATCGGGCTCATCTGCTGGCAGTACACAAGTGAAGGACGGGAGCCGAAGCTCAAGTAATCCTTCCTCTTTTTGGCTGCTCTAGTTTCTGGCTGTCTCCGGGCCACCCATGCTGCATTCTGGGCCCGGTCAGTCTTTCTAGGCATTGGCCTGGGAGCCAGACATCCACACGGATCCAGGTCAGGTTGCTCACCAGATCTTGGGCCTGGGTATCCCAGGCTTATCTCAGAGAAATCCGCGTACAGAATAGGCTAATAAGTTTGTGAATCCAGACATGAGACAATATATTTTAGCAGTTTCCAAACCCTTTTATGATGCTTGCTGGTAAAAGTTGCATGGGAGGCAGTAGGAGGGAACTAATAATTGTTGAACCCCTACCATGATTTGGGCAGTAATGCTAAACCTCTGCACACCTGATTTCTCATTTAATTCTCCTGGCTCTCTGTGAGGTGAGCAGTGTGATCCTTATTCTGCAGAGGAGGAAACTCTGAATCAGAGAATTGATATTTGCTTAAGTTCACGCCATTGGGACATGGCAGAGTCCAGATTTGACTCCCGTTCTGTTTGATGCTAAGGTTTTTGCATTATTTCCTTTAGGTCTGAAGGACCTTGTTGTTAGTCAGTGGTACAGTTTTTCTCTCAATCACTAAGCTCTATTCATGATTAAACAATTATATGAAAAATGTAATGCTTCAAAGTAGAATTTCTACGTGCGTATCATGTAAAGTGCTTTGCTGCATCGGTTCCCCCATACTTGAATATCTTATCTGACAGCCATCCTCTTCTGTTTGCTGTGCTCTCTGCAGCAGTAGGACTTACAATACAGCAAAATGTAGTGGATGCCTTCATTTTGGAAATGGATTCTCATGGAGACTTTCTCTTCTCTTAGAATGGTCCAGTCTGTGGTCAGTTGCTTGGTTGCTTTTTCGTCTTGAAATACATTACATTTGCACTTAGAATTATTTTTTCAAGTTCTCATTGACATTGCCTCCACTTTGCCTGAATACACTGTGAATATAATGTTTACTGCTCCTGTGGCAATAGAAAGTCTTTTCGACCACCTAGGCTCAAAAAAAGGCTTGACCAAGGCTGAGCTATAGTGTTACCCTTTTTTCAGCATGAAGTGTAAACAAAGTAGAGAAAGGAGTCAAAGTGCTGGTGACTTTACACATGTTGTCTGAGTTAATTAAGAGATTGCTTAGTGCAGGCACTGAGACCAAGAGACACAAAGGATTGCCTAGGGTCACACGACTAGTAAGGAACAAGAGTCAGGATTTAATTGTGACATACATGTTACAGATGAGGAAACTAAAACTTAGAGAGGCTAAGTCACTTTCCTAAATCACACAGTAAGTGGTAGAACTGGCATTAAGCCCTAGGGATCCCTGGCTTCAGAGCCCTGGCTCTTCACTATTACATTATACCCACTATGACTGTGTGTGGGTCATATTAAAACATTCATTGAGTTCCTACTTACTGCAGGCACAGTGCTAGATCTTGACATCCAGAAACGAAAAAGGCAGGTTGTGCCATTAGAGAGCTTACTATCTAAGGTAGATAAGCAGTAGGAATACAGTACAGTAGCATGTAAAATCAGGTTCTGTGAGAATGTCTGATCCCATATTTGAGGATGAGAATGGAGTCATGATTATACATCTAAGCTGAAACTTGAAGGAGTAGGGAAAGTGATGCAGAGGGGTTGAGAGGAGGGTGTTCTAAAACAGAGGGAAAAGCATGGACTTCTGTTATAATGATCCTTCACATTCAGGCTTTAAATTCTGAATTCTGTTCCAAATACATAGCAATGATAAGTGAAGTATGTTACTGACATACCTGTAGTTGAATAACAAGATAAACATCCTGGTAGGCTAAAAATGGAACCAGGTATGGAAATAGGCAGCATGTGCAGGGAGTTGATTCTTTTATGGTGGTACTTCCCAAAAAACATGTTGTGATTATTTGCAGGCTTTGGGGTAGCTAGGCAGGGCCTGGGGTGGTTGGAGCCCCAGCTGGCATTTCTGGGTAGGGAAGAGTCTCATCCCTCTACCCATGTACCATACTCATACTGTTATTTTCAAAGTATGCCGTGATGTCAGAAAAGAGTAGGAAACACTGCTTGAGGGTATGGAGACCAGAGGAACTTTGTGCCTGGATAGGGATCAGAGGAAGTCTCACTGCTAGAACCTGGGAGCTGGGATGGGACTGTCCCACTTATGAAAAGAAACTGAACAAAGCTGACTGAGTCTGTGACTTGTTTCAAGTTGTGTTTCTGGGGTGGTAGGGGAAGAGAGATAGCAGTGCTACTGGGACCTGGCCATGACATGACTGGGTTTATGATCTCCCTGGTGGTGTTTGCAAGGGATGGGTATAAGACCTGGTTGTATGGTGGAGGCCTCTGCTTGGACGGGGATGGAAGACGGTGGCAATAACTGTAAAAACAAGGAGGCGGGGAGAAGAAGGGAGAGAGAGAAAGAGAGAAACTGTTCCTATTCAAGAGGAGCTAGCAAATTAAAATTCTCAAACGAGTATAACTACTAAGAAAGACAATAATTAGGAGATGAATTCACTCCCAACAGAATATAGTAAAGCAATCTGCAAATTAACTTCAAATAAATATGTTTAAAATCATCAAAGAGATGAAGGAATAACATCCATGGTAAATTCCTAGGAAATGGTGAAACAAAACTAAGCAGATGAGAATTAACCAGTTAGAAGAGAACCAATTAAAGGTACTGGAAATATAAAATGTGGTTATTAAAGTAACAACAAAAGAGTATATGGGATAAACTCTAGACTGGACACAGTTAAGAGGGACTGAGATGAAAGATACTACCAGTGAATTCAACCTAGGATGTGACACTAACACACAGAGATAAGGAGACACAGAGAATGGAAGATGAGTAAGTTAAGAGACGTGGAGCAAAGATGGAGAGCCTCCCACTTGTGAGGCAGAGAATGGAAGGAATCTCAAGAAACAATATCTGAAGAGAGAATGCCAGAGTATTTCCTAGAACTGGAGGCAGATACAAACTAGTCTTCATATTAAAAGCACATACAAATGAAATGGATGAAGGTTAGCCTTTACAGCAAATTATGCTGGAGCAATGGGACATCCACACACCAAAAAAAATCAACCTAAACCTCATATACCTTGTAAAAAATTGATTCAAAAATGAATTGAGAATGAAATGTAAAACTTTAAACTTTTAGAAGAAAGAACAGAAAACCTTTGGGACCGAGAGCTAAATGAAGAGTTCTTATATATGATACTGAAAGCAGGATCCATATTAGAAAACAAAATGTTAATTAGACTACATTAGAATTAAGAACTTTCCCTTCACAGGAGCATCTGCGTGGCTCAGTTGGATAAGTGCCAGGTCATGATCTGGCAGTTCGTGAGTTTGAGCCCCACATTCGGCTCTGTGCTGACAGCTCAGAAACTGGAGCCTGCTTTGATTCTGTGCCTCCTTTCTCTGTGTCTGTGCCTCCCCTACTCGCTCTCTGACTCTCTCTGTCAAAAATAAATAAACGTTAAAAACAAACAAAAAAAGAACTTTCCCTTTACAAAAGATCCTTACTTTCTTTTTCCACTCCAGAAGCTGTCAGACAGCCATTCTGCCTTCTCCTTTCCCATGGGCCTAGAGTCTTCAGCTTTACCTGGCCAAGGGAGACAAAGCACGGTGGTGAGGTGGGGAGATGGGCCTGTTGCAAAGAGTCAAAACAGTAGAATTTAGGGCAAAAACACATCAATAGGGATATTTTGGTAAACTACGTAATGAAAAAAAGGAATAGCCCCACCAAGATAACAAAATGCTTCTGACTGCATATGCACCTAGCAGTATAGTACCAAAATATTTTAAGGGAATTGTAAAGTGGCATTGAGTGATCCATAGTCAGAATGGGAAATTTTGATGCATTCCTACCAAAAACTGATAAAGAGATGAAAAATAAGTGAGGATTAAGGAAGATTCAAACAATTTAATTAGCAATTCCAAACCCCCAAAGTAGAGATTATCTCTTGTACTAGTTTGTAAGCCTCTGAAATTGAATAAATCTTATTAATATTTATATTCCTGAGGTATCCAGCATGTTCACGTTTTTTAATAGTTGCTCTGTAAGTATATTGTGAATTGCAAAGTTACATTGATTCTGAAGAAGCCATTGATCCTTTGAAATTTTTTGCAATCCTCATGTAACAGTGGATTTCACGGTTTTGTTTGGTATAAGACAATCTATAAAGTAAATCCCTGGGATCTCTTCCTATCAGACAGTACAGTACAAGGTATTTTCTTCCTGACCTATTTGTACTTAAAGTGTTAGAATAGATCCTTCTTTGATCTTTTCCAGTGGGTTTGCCCTGCAAAGAGCTCTTCATTCACAGGGGGCCAAATTGCTAGATGCATGGTTTCAGTCTGGTTGTTAAGAAAACAGTTTATTTAGAAATACTGCTCTCCTGTTTCTGTGCCTTGAAAACTATCAATAGTAGTAGGCTTTGGCCCCAGGGAAGGAATGGAGAATTTGGCTAGAATTTTTGGCCTCCTTTACTCTTCTACCTGTTAACTCTTGAGCAAGATGGAATGTGGTACTTTAGCTAATTTTCTGCTTTTTTCATACCCTGATTTTAGGAAAAACATTTGTAAGAAATGAACTGAAATCATTTCAGTGTCTAGGTAGTTGAATTTTTATACTTTGTTGTGTAGATTCAAGTTTATTGAATTTTCATCAGGAAACGTGGCCTGTAAAATTTCTGCTTAGAAATTTATTTGTTTATTTATTTATGGGGGCTTACTATACAATGAACTTTCATAAGTATTTTGTGGATTCTGGAAACATTCTCTGTAGGTTATAGAATTCATTATATTCTTATTAAAATGATATATTTAATTACTATTACATTCTTATATTTTTGACTATTTGGTCTATGGATGATTAAGAGAAATGAATTAATGTTTCCATTTTCTTGTTTGTTTTTGTCAGTTTCCCCTATGATTTCAACAGTTTCCACTTTACATATTGCAGCGCACAGAAATGTTCGTGCATTTCATATCTTTATTGTGAGTTGTACTTTTTTCAATATAAAACAGCCCTCTTTGTTTTATGAATTGTGTGTCCTGCCCTTTTCTTTGCTTTATTTCAGTAATAGGAGCTTTTCCACCTCCTGTTCTTCGCGTTTTTCTAATCTGTCTTTGTTCAGCCTATTACCTTTGCCTTTTTGTTTTAGATATGTTGAATAATTTTGTGAGGTTTTTCTTTTTTAAACCTGCCTAAATCACTATCTTTTTTTTTTTTTTTTAAGATTTTATTTTTAAGTGATCTCCACATCCAACGTGGGACTTGAACTCTCAATTAGCAATAATCGCACCTCGGATAAACCTCATTGGCTACAATACTGCCACTGCGCAAAGCTGAACTCTCAACCTCAAGTTCAAGAGTCACTGACTGAGCCAGCCAGGCGCCCCTAAATCATTGTCTTTTTTATAGGGGAGTTTCTCTTACTAAACATTTTTTTCTAATATAAAATTTATTGTCAAATTGGTTTCCATACAACACCCAGTGCTCATCCCAACAGGTGCCCTCATCAATACCCATAATCCACCCTCCCCTCCCTCCCACCCCCCCATCAACCCTCAGTTTGTTCTCAGTTGTTTTTTTTTTTAATTTTTTTTTTCCAACGTTTATTTATTTTTGGGACAGAGAGAGACAGAGCATGAATGGGGGAGGGGGCAGAGAGAGAGGGAGACACAGAATCGGAAACAGGCTCCAGGCTCCGAGCCATCAGCCCAGAGCCTGACGCGGGGCTCGAACTCACAGACCACGAGATCGTGACCTGGCTGAAGTCGACGCTTAACCAACTGCGCCACCCAGGCGCCCCTGTTCTCAGTTTTTAAGAGTCTCTTATGGTTTGTCTCCCTCCCTCTCTAACTTTTTTTTTTTTTTTCTTTTTTCCCTTCCCTCCCCCATGGTCTTCTGTTAAGTTTCTCAGGATCCACATAGGAGTGAAAACATATGGTATCTGTCTTTCTCTGTATGACTTATTTCACTTAGCATAACACTCTCCGGTTCTATCCACGTTGCTACAAAAGGCCACATTTCATTCTTTCTCATTGCCACGTAGTATTCCATTGTGCATATGAACCACAGTTTCTTTATCCATTCATTAGTTGATGGACATTTAGGCTTTTTCCATAATTTTGCTATTGTTGAAAGTGCTGCTAAAAACATTGGGGTACAAGTGCCCCTATGCATCAGCACTCCTGTATCCCTTGGGTAAATTGCTAGCAGTGCTATTGCTGGATCGTGGGTAGATCTATTTTTAATTTTTTGAGGAATCTCCACACTGTTTTCCAGGGTGGCTGCACCAGTTTGCATTCCCATCGACAGTGCAAGAGGGTTCCCGTTTCTCCACATCCTCTCCAGTATCTGTGGTCTTCTGATTTGTTCATTTTAGCTACTCTGACTGGCGTGAGTGTGGTTTTGATTTGTATTTCCCTGATGAGGAGCGACGTTGAGCATCTTTTCGTGTGCCTGTTGGGCCATCTGGATGTCTTCTTTAGAGAAGTGTCTATTCATGTTTTCTGCCCATTTCTTCACTGGATTATTTGTTTTTCGGGTTTTGGATACTAGCCCTTTGTCCGATATGTCATTTGCAAATATCTTTTCCCATTCCGTCGGTTGCCTTTTAGTTTTATTGATTGTTTCCTTTGCAGTGCAGAAGCTTTTTATCTTCATGAGGTCCCAATAGTTCATTTTTGCTTTTAATTCCCTTGCCTTTGGAGATGTGTCAAGTAAGAAATTGCTGCGGCTGAGGTCACAGAGGTTTTTTCCTGCTTTCTCCTCTAGGGTTTTGATGGATTCCTGTCTCACATTCAGGTCCTTTATCCATTTTGAGTTTATTTTTGTGAATGGTGTAAGAAAGTGGTCTAGTTTCATTCTTCTGCATGTTGCTGTCCAGTTCTCCCAGCACCATTTGTTAAAGAGACTGTCTTTTTTCCATTGGATATTCTTCCCTGCTTTGTCAAAGATTAGTTGGCCATACTTTTGTGGGTCCAATTCTGGAGTCTCTATTCTATTCCATTGGTCTGTGTGTCTGTTTTTGTGCCAATACCATGCTGTCTTGATGATTACAAGTTTGTAGTAGAGGCTAAAGTCTGGGATTGTGATGCCTCCCGCTTTTGTCTTCTTCAATATTACTTTGGCTATTCAGGGGTCTTTTGTGGTTCTATACAAATTTTAGGATTGTTTGTTGTAGCTTCGAGAAGAATGTTGGTGCAATTTTGATGGGATTGCATTGAATGTGTAGATAGCTTTGGGTAGTATTGACATTTTAACAATATTTATTCTCCCAATCCATGAGCACAGAATGTTTTTCCATTTCTTTCTATCTTCTTCAATTTCCTTCATAAGCTTTCTATAGTTTTCATCATACAGATCTTTTACATCTTTGGTTAGGTTCATTCCTAGGTATTTTATGATTCTTGGTGCAATTGTGAATGGGATCAGTTTCTTTATTTGTCTTTCTGTTGCTCCATTTCTCTTACTAAATTTTATCTTCACTATTGATGTGTTAGTTTCATGTTAGTCAACTTGTTTTAAGCTTGTTTTTTTAATGCTTTCTTTGTTGTTGTTTTCTGTTTTTATTTATTTAAAATTCTGAAGTCAGTTAACCCATAAGATTTTTAAAACATTTTTTATATTTATTTCTTTTTAAATGTTTATTTTTGAGAGAGATAGAGATAGAGGACGAGTTGGAGAGGGGCAGAGAGAGAGGGAGACACAGAATCCAAAGCAGGCTCCAGGGTCTGAGCTGTTAGCACAGGGCCCAACATGGGGCCCAAACCAGCGGACCACGAGGTCATGACCTGAGCTGAAGTCGGACACTTAACTGACTGAGCCACCAAGGCACCCCAAAACATTTTTTTTTTTAATTTTTTTTTCAACATTTATTTATTTTTGGGACAGAGAGAGACAGAGCATGAACGGGGGAGGGGCAGAGAGAGAGGGAGACCCAGAATCGGAAACAGGCTCCAGGCTCTGAGCCATCAGCCCAGAGCCCGACGCGGGGCTCGAACTCACGGACCATGAGATCGTGACCTGGCTGAAGTCGGACGCTTAACCGACTGCGCCACCCAGGCGCCCCCCAAAACATTTTTTAAATAGGCTTTTTTGTTTTAATTTTTTTTATATTTATTTATTTTTGAGAGCGAGAGAACAGCATGAGCAGGGGGAGGGGCAGAGAGAGAGAGAGGAAGACAGAATCTGAAGCAGGCTCCAGGCTCCCAGCTGTCAGCACAGAGCCTGTTGCGGGGCTCGAACCCACAAATGGTGAGATCAGGACCTGAGCCAAAGTCAGACGCCCAACCAACTGAGCCACCCAAGCGCCCCATAAATAGGCTTTATTTTTTAGAGTGGTTTTAGGTTTATGGAAAAACTGCACAGGAAGTTCAGAGTTGCTACACATCTCATTCATGACACTTGTTTTCCCCTGTTATTAACATCTTGCATTGGTGGAGTACATTTGTCAACAATTGAACCAATATTGATACATTATTATTAACTAAAGACAATAGTTTACATATTAGGGTTCACTCTTTGTGTTGTTCCGTTATTTATTTATTTATTTATTTTAGTTTATTTATTTGTAATCTCTACACTCAGTGTGGAGCTCAAACTCACAACTATGAGATCAAGAGTCTCCCACTCTCCTGACTTAGCCAGCCAGGCTCTGATGATTGCATCATCGCTAATTGTTTCACTGCCCTAAAAATGCCCCCATGCTCCACCTTCTCATTCTTCCCTGTTCACCTTTAGCAACCACTTATTTTATTGTGCCTACCATTTTGCATTTTCCAGAATGTCAGGTGGTTGGAATCCTACTATACGTAGCCTTTTCGGACTGTTGTTTTCCCTTAGCAATATGTATTTAAGGTATTTAAGGTTACTTCATGTCTTTTTGTGGCTTGATAGTTCATCTCTTTATATTGCTGAATAATATTCCATGGCATGAATGTACCATAGTTTTTCCATTCACCTGTTGAAGGACAGCTTGGTTGCTTCCAATCTTTATAGTAAATCTGCTATAAACATTTATGGCAGGTTTTCATGTAGACGTTAAGTTTTCAGTTTATTTTACGAATACCTAAGAGTAGAGTTGCTGGATTGTATGATAAGCCTTTGTTTATTAAATAGCTTTCTAAGAAGCTGTCCAAATGTCTTCCAAAGGGTTATACCATTTGACATTTCCATCATCAACACATGGGAGTTCCTTTTGCTACAAATCCTTTCCAGCATTTGGTTTTGTAAACGTTTTGGATTTTAGCTATTTTACTAGGTGTCCAGTGGTATCCCATTTTTGTTTTAATTTGCAGTTCCCTAAGGAAGTGGTCTTGAACATTTTTTCACATGCTTTTTGACACCTATCTGTATTCTTTGGTGAGCTGTCTGTTCAGGTGTTTGGTCAGTTTTTTTGTTTTTGTTTTTGTTTTTAATTTATATCCAAGTTAGTTAGTATATAGTGCAACAGTGCTTTCAGGAGCAGATTCCTTAATGCCCCTTACCCATTTAGCCCACCCCCCCCCCACAACCACTCTAGTAACCCTGTTTGTTCTCCATATTTAAGAGTCTCTTATGTTTTTCCCCCCTCCCTATTTTTATTTTTGCTTCCCTTCCCTTGTGTTCATATGTTCTGTATCTTACAGTCCTTATATGAGTGAAGTCATATGATATATGTCTTTCTCTGACTAATTTCGCTTAGCATAATAATAACCTCTAGTTTCACGTAGTTGCAAATGGCAAGATTTCATTCTTTCTGATTGCTGAGTAATACTGCATTATATATATATAATGGAGTATTATATATATATATATATGTATATATATATATATATAATGGAGCATTACACACACACACACACACACACACACACACACACCACATCTTCTTTATTCATTCATCCATTGATGGACATTTGGTCTCTTTCTATACTTTGGCCATTGTCAATAGTGCTGCTATAAACATTGGGGGGTGTGTGCCCCTTTGAAACAGCATTCCTGTATCCCTTGAATAAATACCTAGTAGTGCCATTGTTGGGTCATAGGGTAGTTCTATTTTTAATTTTTTGAGGAACCTCCATAATATTTTCCAGAGTGGCTGCACCAGTTTGCATTCCCACCAGCAGTGCCGAAGAGATCCTCTTTCTCTGCATCCTTGCCAACATCTGTTGTTGCCTGAGTTGTTCATGTTAGCCATTCTGACAGGTGTGAGGTGGTATTTCATTGTGGTTTTGATTTGTATTTCCCTGATGATGCGTGATGTTGAGCATTTTTTCATGTGTCGGTTGGCCATCTGGATGTCTTCTTTGAAGAAGTGTCTATTCATGTGTTCTGCCCATTTCTTCAATGGATTATTTGTTTTTTGGGTGTTGAGTTTGATAAGTTCTTTATTGATTTTGGATACTAACCCTCTGTCTGATATGTCGTTTGCAAATATCTTCTCCCATTCCGTCGGTTGCCTTTTAGTTTTACTGATTGTTTCCTTCTCTGTGAAGAAGCTTTTTATTTTGATGAGGTCCCAATAGTTCATTTCTGCTTTTGTTTCCCTTGCCTCTGGAGACGTGAGTAAGAGTTGCTGCGGCCAAGATCAAAGAGGTTTTTCCGCTTTCTCCTTGGGGATTTTGATGGCTTCCTGTCTTACCTTGAGGTCTTTCATCCATTTTGAGCTTATTTTTGTGTATGGTGTAAGAAAGTGGTCCAGGTTTATTCTTCTGCATGTCGCTGTCCAGTTTTCCCAGCACCACTTGCTGAAGAGACTGTCTTTATTCCATTGGATCTTCTTTCCTGCTTTGTCAAAGATTAGTTGCCCATACATTTGTGGGTCCATTTCTGGGTTCTCTATTCTGGTCCACTGATCTGAGTGTCTGTTTTTGTGCCATGGCCAATTTTTTAATCAGGTGGTTTTCTTACTGATTTTTTTTAGAGTTCTTTGTCTATTTATCAGATATGTGTTTTGTAGGGATTTTTTTCCCTAATCGGTGGCTTATCATTTCATTTTCTTAACAGCATCAACTCCAACTTACCAGTTTTTTCTTTCATAGATTGTGTTTTGGTGTTGTGTCTAAAAAGTAGTTACCAAACCCAGGGTTATCTAGATTTTCCTGTATGTTATCCTCTAGAAGTTTTATGTGATTTTTGCTTTACGTTTAGGCCTGTGATCCATTTTGAGTTAATTTTTGTTAAAGGTGTAAGGTCTGTGTCTAGATTTAATCATTTTTGCATGTGAATACCCACTTGAAAAGATTATCCTTTCTCCATTCCTTTTGCTGCTTTGCTCCCAAAGCCTTTGCTCCTTTGTCAAATATCAGTTGACTATAGTAATGTAGATCTATTTTTGACATATAAAATTTTTTTAAGCATTCCTTTTTAATTTATATTTAATCGGATTCAAGAGTGAAACAGTATCTTTTGAGTAACACCCATTCGTGAAAGAGAGAGAAATAAAATTCAGTGAGATTTTATCCTGTCAAGAACTTGAGGTGGGAGGTATATACTGCTCTTTGCACAGAACCACATTTACTCTACTTCATAGTTAATTTAAGGGATTTTTTTAAGGGTAATTTTGACTAGCCCCAATTTTGTGCAGAGACTGTAGTCATATGTTCTGACTCTATGGTACACAAGAATGGCTGTTCTTTGCCTTCTTCTGTTCAGCTGTCCCTTTAACATTCAACATATTTCACTGGTCTCTTATTTACTGTTGCTCTTTATCAGCTACTGACAGGTGAGCTACTAAAAGCCTGAAGAGTTTTGCGATAGTCCAGAAGCTGGAGTAGTAGACTTTTGAGATTATTGCATTGCTCAGTGAGTGGAAGTGTCTGGCAATAGAGCAGTGCTGTCCAAAAGAAATATAATGCAATCACCTCACACCTGTTAGAATGGCTATCATCAAAAAGACAAGATATAACAAGTGTTGGCGAGGATATGGAGAAAAGAAAGCCCTGTGCACTGTTGGTAGGAATGTGAAGAGGTGCAGCCACAATGGAAAGCAATATGGAGGATCCTCAAAAAATGGAAACTAGAACTACCATGTGCTCTAGTAATTCCCCTTCTGGGTATATATCCAAAGGAAATGAAAACAGGATCTTGAAGAGATATCTACACTCCCTTGTTCATTGCAACACTGTTCACAATAGTTAAGATATGGAAGCAACCTGAATGTCTGTCTATGGATGAAAAGATAAGATAAAGAAATCCTGCCGTCTGCAACAACATGGATTGACCTTGAGAGCGTTATGCTGAAAGAGATAAATCAGAGAAAGACAAATACCGCATGATGTCACATATATATATGGACTCTAAAACTGAACTCACAGAAACAGAGATTAGAATGGTGGTTACCACGGACTGGGGGATGGGGGAAGGGTGGGAAATACTGGTCAAAAACTACAGACTTCCAGTTAGAAAATGAATAAGGTTTGGAGATCTACTGTACAGCATTGCAATTATAGTTAATAATACTATTTTATATACTTGAAAATTGCTAAGAGAGTAGACCATTAGTATTCTTATCACAAAAAAGAAATGGTAACTATGTGATGTGTTGGAGGTGTTAGCTAACTAACCCTACTTGGTGGTAATTGTTTTATAATACATAAGTGTATCAAATACACGTATTTTACAAATTGATTACCAGGAATAAACTTTCACGATGTTATATTTCAGTTATATCTCAAAGCTGGAAAAAATACATAAAGCAAGCTGCAAATGTGAGCCATGTTTACAATTTGAAATTTTCTAATAACCACATTTTTAAAAGTTTCCAAAAGATGGGTGAAATTTATTTCCCTAATAATTATTATAATTGAAGTAATTTTTATAATTTTCATGGGTTATATTTTCTTTAACCCATTGTATCTAAAATATTATTATTTCAACATGTTATTGACAAAATTAAGGAGATTTTTTTTTTATTTTTTTTTTCAACATTTATTTATTTTTGGGACAGAGAGAGACAGAGCATGAACGGGGGAGGGGCAGAGAGAGAGGGAGACACAGAATCGGAAACAGGCTCCAGGCTCTGAGCCATCAGCCCAGAGCCCGACGCCGGGCTCGAACTCACGGACCGCGAGATCGTGACCTGGCTGAAGTCGGACGCTCAACCGACTGCGCCACCCAGGCGCCCCGGGGGAGATTTTTAATGTTCTTTTTGGTCATAAGTTTTAAAAATTCAGTGTTTCTTTGCTATATACAGTCAATTCAGACTAGCCATAGTTCAAGTGCTCGCTAGCTACATGTTGGAGAGTGCAGCTGTAGAGTATACCAAGACGTGGAGTTCACTGGGTTTGCTTCATTCTGACATACCCTCAGCTTCTCAGAGCCCTTGGGAAACTGGGGTTTTGTAGATCGATCACTGAAGTTTATTTCATTCATTGTCACACTTTATTTTAATAATTTTTCATAGAGATTCTCTAAAATGTGTTAGTATTTCCCCGTCTTCTTTTTTTTTTTTTTAACGTTTATTTATTTTTGAGACAGAGGGAGGCAGAGCATGAATGGGGGAGGGTCAGAGAGAGGGAGGGAGACACAGAATCTGAAACATGCTCCAGGCTCCGAGCTGTCAGCACAGAGCCTGACGCGGGGCTTGAACTCACGAACCGCGAGATCATGACCTGAGCCGAAGTCGGACGCTTAACCGACTGAGCCACCCAGGCGCCCCTTTCCCCGTCTTCTTAATTGGAGTATAACATAGTGGGATCCAAAGCTGTAGTCTGTGTTTGAATTCTGGCATTAACACTTATCATCAGCATGGTCTTGGATGGATTGATTACTTCAGTCCTATGTACTCTAGTTATCTTGTGTGTAAAATGAGGATAGAAGCTTCTTAACAGGGTAATTAGGAAAATAAAATGAGAAAATACATGGCAAGTGCTCAGGAAATGTTTATTTCTGTTGCTGTCAAGTACTGTAACTACAGCCAGCTACTGCTACAACCAATACTGGTAGTAGTTCAGCAACAGTAGTATAACTTAGCTCTTTCTGAATGATTCAGAGAATGCACTATGCTATGATACAGTGGTGCCCTTGTGGGCTTATGTAAGCATATAAGAATATTTGACCTTCCATTATGTTTTCTGACAACTTTGCAATTTGAATTCTTTTTATTTCCCCACTTTTGCATCTACATGACCACTTCTGTCTGCTCTCCTCCCCTTTGTAGGTTGCTGCTTCTAATTTATATTCCTTAGAGTCCTCATTGAGAAGCACTTACCTAGATAATACAGCCTGAGAGAGGCCCTTCCCATTCTGACCCTCAGCTGTGATCCCATGCATCCTACAGATCACATTCTTTAACTGGCAGCTTCTTGACACTGATACCCTGTCTGCTTTTGCTGTTTCTTCAATCAGAAATGCCTTTCTCACTCTTCTCCTCTTGATATCCAGCTTAATCTTGAAGCCTTCAGTTCTTTGTTATTCCTTCATTCAGCAAATATTTATGATGGAGTTTCAGGCCTTAGGTATTGAGGATAAAATGAAGAACAAGAGAAATGTGATCGCTGCACTCAAAAAATGTGCAGTTTGATGGGGAAGAAGAAATTATCAATTGTAAGAGCACTTTGTAACTGGCTCGTTTCACTCACATTTGTATTCATTAATACATTCAATAAATATTTATTGAGTGTTTGTTATATACCATGCATTTTGCTGGGTATATACAATGGTGAGTAGAGCCAGACATGGTCTCTCTTTCATGAATTCAACAACATAGTGAGAGAAATGGGCAAATAATTCAAATAATTATATCAAATAATTAAGCCAAATAATGTTTGCATAAAAACTGAGTTGAGTAATCTAAAGGAAAGGAATGCCATTTATGAGAGCCTGGCCTTGGGAGTCAGGGAGAAATTCCCTGAGAAAGTGATACCAGAGGTATTTGGCAGGGGGAGGTTCCTGGCAGATGGAACTGCATGGCAATGACACTGTGGCAGGAGGAAGCAGTGACACTGTGGCAGGGGACTAACAAAGGCCAGCATGGCTGGAACACAAAATAGGGAAGAGAAAATAGGATGGATGAGATTGAAAGATGGGCAGGGTCCACAGTGGAGATTGAGGGAAGAGGACAGATTCTGGGAATATTTAAGAGGTGAAATTCATAGGACTTAGGGATGAATTAGATATGAGAAGTATGAGAGAGGAGAGGTACCAAAGGTGACTCCCTAGATTTCTGACTTGCACAACTTGATGTATTGTGCTGCTCACTGAATTAGGGGGCTTTGGAAGACTGGGTGTTAATTCGGTTTTTTAATGTGTGTCGGGGAGTGGGAGGAGCAGCACAAGTTTTGTCTTCTTTTCGAGATGACTTTGCTATACCTAAGAGAAGTTTTCAAATAGTTGTTTATACTTGCATGTTTGAAGTTTAGAAGAGAGAGAGAAGTATGAGCTAGGAATGTGAATGTAGGAGTCCTATGCATAGAGAGATTAACTGGAGTCTCCAGCATGTGTAAGTGAAGAAAGAGAAGGGCCTAAGACTGGACATTGAAAAACTAGGTAGATGGTGGTGCTGAAATAGGGTGTCCTAGAGGAGAAATAGAGGTGAAGGAAGAATTTGGTTTAGGATGAAATGAAGGCTGAGATGACTTGAGAGTTGTCCATGTGATGAAGAAGTCTTGTAAGCAGTAGGATAGTTATAAGTTTGGAGGCTGGGCGTTGTCTATTTTATTGTTTTGTTTTCCTTAGTCCCTAACACAATGCTTAGCAAATAGCAAGTACTCAATAAGTGATTTGTGGAATGGATGAGAGAACATAGGAACATTCAGATTCAGAGATGTAGACTAAACTTACCACCCATGCCATTGCCAGGGAAGAAGCCCTTCTCCACGTGTCTGCTTAGACAAGCTTCTGACGGTATACAAACCTTTATTCATCAAAAAACACCGAGTTAGATTGTCTCAACCTGGTCAGATATTTAAGTGATAGATGAAGGTTTGGGAATACTGTTTACAAACACTGTCTTCATTGAGCTGCACAGAAATATTGCTCATTGTCAACATTTCCCAAGAGCCAGAGTCCTCACACTTACTAGGTAATGAATGGGTAGATATGAACACATTAGAATGCCTGCTTTGTGTCATGACCCAGGCTAAGCATTTTACATATATTATCTCCTTCCTTATAATACCTCTGTAACTCTTAGATAACAATAGAGAAGCTGAGAATCAGGAATTTAAGGTAATGCCCGAGATCATGTATTTAGTAAGTGGCAGACAGAGTCAGGATTTGAACCCAGGTTTGACTCCCATTTCTCTTGCTCTTAACGACTATGTTATACAAAGCAATGAATTTCTTTTCCTGATAGCATCTGGAGACATAGGCATTTGAGATTTTCCTCCATCCCTCCCATCCATCCATCCGTCCATCCATCCATCTTTTTATTCTTGCAGTCATTCACTCAGCAAACATTTAGATGTTGTCTGCACCATCCCAGGTACTATACTAGGCACTGGGGATATAATCAGTCATAAAATAAAGCTTATGGCCTCAAGATTTAGGCTAATATATGAGGCAGACACCAAATTACACAATTTTAGCTCCATTGTCCTTGAGACTTGCTATAATAGTAGACATAATAGAATGCTGTGAGGACATAGAAAAGGGCTCTTCTAATTCTGCTAGAAGTTGGAGGCTTGGGTTGAGTAGGGGTGAGAGGAATGTTAGGGAAGTCTTCCCAGTAGAATGGATACTTGAGCTAAATCTCAAAAGATGACTGGATAGACTAGGAATAGAGAGCCTCTGGGCTGAGAGGCCGGCATGAATAGTAACAGGAGCTAGCATGTATATATGCTAGGACCTGATTAGGATACTGCAAGCACGTGGTGTGAATGGAGCCTAAGGTGTGTGTTCTGAAATGTCAGGAGATTGAGTTGAAAGCAGGGCAAAATATACTGGAAGGCTTTATGGAACCCAGGTATTATTAATGGTCTCTTTTGTTTTTATTTGAAAGGTTGCAAAAGGTTTTAAACAGGGAAGTGACAGTATCGTATTGTGTTTCAGAAAGATCCTAGTAGACCTTTTCAAGGTCAGTTTGTAATAGAGTGAACGAGTTTCTGAAACTTAGAATTTTGCCAAGTGAATTTGTTTTAAAAATGTCCGGTTCAGAACAATATGAAAAGAGGACTTCCCAGAAATGCCAGAATGATAGAATTAGCAAACAAGGATGTTAAAATAGCTATTATAAACATGTTCCATATTTTCAAGGTAATACAGGGAAACATGAACATGATGAGGAAAGAAGTAGAAGATATTTAAGAAAACCTAGATGGAACTTCTAGAGATGAAAAGTATAGTATCTGAAATGGAAACTGTACTGTGTGAGTTTAAGAGCAGATTAGACACCACAAAAGGAAAAAAATCAATGAACTTGAAGACATAGCAATAGGAACTATCTAAAAAAGGAGCTCAGATGAAACACTATGAAGGTCTTGCTTTCATTTGGAAATTAGTGGGCATTTTCTCCTTAGAACTTCTTTGCCAGAAAATTTAGACTTAACTATTCTTGTGTGATGTGGTTGTGGCTTGACAAACCTTAAAATGTTATTTATCAATTTTCACTTTACATTTATGGAGTTTATTTTGGAGAAGAGGAAATCTTGACAGTCTTAAAAGTCTTTTCTCTGACTTCAAAGAGATGAACTTCTGAGCTGCAATCCTCAGGGCCTTTTTTCTCTTGATAATGTCTGATGCACTGTTTATAATGATTTTGTCATCAAAATAAATAGCAAGACCCAAGTAATAAGAGTTCTGGACATTGCAGAATCATGTGCTCTTTTTATTTTTCATCCAAAAAACCTCCCCAAAAATTTCATCTGTCCGGCCATCATGCTTAAGTACATTTTGCATGTTTTGAAGATAAAAGTGAATTTTTATGAGCAAATTGAACATGTCAGATCACATTTGGGAGAAATCTAGGATGCTTCCTGGAATGCTCCTGAATTTTCATATATGAATTAAATACCATCTATATATGGACTACAGGCTTTTGTCTCTTCATAAAAGCCAAACTGGCCTTTGAATGTGAAATGAATATTGATCAACAATTAAATGAAATAAATTTTTCTAATGCAAAATTTTGTTAGCCTTATTTGTGGAAACATGAATAAGTGAAATTCAATTAATTGTACTCATTAACACTTTGGAGATTTAGATATATGTTTATTTATACATACATTTATTTGTATAAATATAAAATCTCCAAAGCGTTAATGAGTACATTTAATGACAGAGTGTGTGTGTGTATGTATGTGAGAGCGAGAGCGAGAGCGAGAGTGAGAGAGAGATCTGTCCATCCTCCAGAAGGATCTCTTTTTGGCAACAGGCTTCATTTTGCATCCATTCACCGTTCTAACTTCCAGTCTTCTCACAAATATCATTGTCCCTGGAAGGGCCTGCTTTTTCCATGCTAACCCAATTCTAAAATTAAGCCTCTTTTTTTAGACACCTATGTCTTTTTAAGACACCTATGTTTTTATTGCAACATTATTTACCATAACCAAGATACAACCCACGTTTTCTTCAATAGATGAGTGGATAAAGAAAATGTAATGTGATATATATGTGATATAGACACATGTATACATACATATAAATGGAAAAATAGCCAAAAAAAAGAATGAAATCTTGCCACTTGCAACAACATGGATGGATCTAGAGGGTATAACTAAGTGAAATAAGTCAGAGAAAGACAAATACCATATGATTTCATTAATATGTGGGATTTAAGAAAGCAAATGAAAAAGATAAAAGAGACCAAAAAAAAAAAAAAGACTCTTAAATACAGAGAACAAACTGGTGGCTATTAGTCTTTTATCATTACTCAATCCCTGATAGTGACTCACAACTAGGACTTTTAGTGTTCTCTATGTCATGCTGTCCCCCATGCTTCTGTTAGTTCTGCTTCTGTGTGATCAAAAGCTTAAGAGTGGTAGAAGAAATTTTGACAAAATGAGAATCTTTCTTCATGCCAGCTACTGTACAGTTAATTAACTCATATAATCCTTATGAGATCCTTATGCAGCAGGTATGTATGGTTATTTTCTCCATTAATTCCAGGACTCGATAGAGAAAATGACCACTTAGGAATCAGGGGATCTGGGTGAGGCAGGAGATGCTGAGTCTCTAGAACAGGTGATTCTACAGTGGGGTGAGAGATTTCCCAACCTTTGTACTGTTCTGTATTTCTAAATTGTTCCATGTTTCTAATCATGCATTACCCTTATCAAAAAATAAGTATTTTATAAAGAAAAGAAAATGAAAGTTATCCTTAGTCATCTGGAAAGGACATCTGGGACATCTGGAAGCTACAGGAAAAAAGTGCTCATTGCTCAATTGTAAACATAACCTTTGTAAACTTTTTGGTACCTTTCCTTCTAGTCTTTTTATATGCATGTAATTAAACATTTTTACATAGTCGTAATAATTTCTCAGTGTTTTTTCTCCATAAAAAAAGTGAGGTGCCAGCACTCGTATCTTGATGAACCGTAAAAATGCCTCTTTGATCCTCACCTCTTCCTGGGACTTCTCCTTTTGTCTTGGTTTGCAATCTCTGGCACATGTGCATTGCCTAGAAAGCCCCATTTGGTTAACAGATATCAATGTGACAAGCAAGCAAAAGAAAAAGAAAAGCTTATTACTTCTCCTCATTAGCACACACATCATTAATAATACCCTTTATGTTTTTTTCATGGGTAGAGCGATTCAGTCTATACATTCATATATTCATTCATTCAACAAATACTTGTTAAGTGCCAGCCATTTTCCTCCTCAGTGAGGATGCAGAGACAATAGAATGATCCCTGCTTCTTAGGAGAACACAGAACGGTAAATGAGAAAAAGATGTGATAACTATATGCAGAAATACTAATCAAGTTCTGAAAGACCACAGAGGAGAATCGCTTGGATTCTCCTAGAGATCAAATGATTCTCCTAGAGAAGTCAGGGAAAGGTTTTTATAGATAAGAAAATGGAGCAGCTCAGAGAGATTTGGTCACATGGCTGGTTAGTGGTTGAGTTAGCATTCAAAGCAGATCTGACTGCAAAACCACTCTTTATTCTACCATACTAGGTCATAAGGAGGAGGCATCCCTGTTTTCATTGTTTTATCAGTTCCAGATGTCTGTATTTGGGGGATTCTTGAGTCATAGACCACAGCTTCCCCCATTTTCACTCCCTATTTCAAAATGCCACCTGTTTCTGATTTGATCAAAGAGTAATAGAATGGCAGTGAGGAGACCTGAGTTCTTCAGAACCAGCTTTGCCACTTTTAACTGGATCGTCGTGGGCATGTTCTTCCCCATTTCTACCCATCTATTCCCCATCTGTAAAAGTGAGGAGTTGAAATAAATCTTTCTAAGCGTCTCATTTTTTGTAAGCTTCTCATTTTCCTCCTTCTTTTCAAAGCGCGTGGCATTTGCATAGGAGCAGGGGCTCCCAAGGGCCTTAGCGAGTCTAGACACACCATGGAATTGGCAGAGGGATAGGTGGGCGTCAAGGGTAAGTGCTCTTCACCGCCTGGGTTTGAATCTCAAGTCTGTCGCTTACACATTATTTAATCTGGAGCAAGCCACTTGACCTCATCGAGCCTCCCTTTTCCGATTTGGAAAATAGAAATCATAAGAAATGACTCTGAGAGTTGGTGGGGAGATTCAGGGAGCTTAGTATCTGTCTGTACTACTATGCACAGTGTCTGCCACAGAGCACTCAGTGTTGCTAATGATACTCATGGCTATTGCTCTAGTACTAAGTTGGAATCCTGAAGAGGTTTTAGAAGTCAAAATACCTTGGTAGCTTCTTTTGTTAATGATTCCTTTACAAAGGCACAAAGGAACCACTGTGTCCCTGAATAGAATGTGGAGTTTTAGTCATTTTCCCCTCAGATGTTCAGTGAAGGGGTCGAAAGGGTTGGAGTACTGTTTGCTGCTGAATTTTACTCATGACTCAGAAAAGACTCCCGTTAGTCTTGTATAATATAGGGGAAATCATTCTTTCTTTTCTTTGCTGGGTTCCCAGCATGCAGAGCAGGCTACAGTGCAGGGTCGGTACTTTGCGAGTTTCTTGAATGAAGAAATGATTTCACACTTTGTTTTTAGAAACTGAGGAGAATAGTAACACGCAGCAGTGAGTCTTTTGGCCCTCAGATCTTAGCCTGTGACATTTGTTGAGCTCGTTTTGAAGGGGATTTGGGGGCACCCCATGACAATCAAAACAGAATTCTTCTGATACCAATGTTTGGCTTTCTGCTTTGATCAATAGGCTTATTATTTGCCCTTGAAACCTCTGTGGTGCTGGGGAATCACAGACATTCCTCAGGACGATTTACATGGCAATAAATAATGTATGCTGTCCATTGCCTGCTTCATCAGTGTCTGCCCTGTTCATAAAACCCTGGAGGCTCAGTGGCCCCAAGGCTGGAGCACAGTGGACATGTTAACTCCAGAACGTGTCGCTTAGTTTCGTTGTTGTTTTGTTGGCACTAATATGCATCCACAATTTCTCTTTAAGGACTGATGTAACTGTAGAAGTTATTTTCCATCTGACTTTATTATATAGTTACCATACTATACCGTACCATAGTTACCATTTATTTTTTTACCTCTGTTATATGGTAGGCTCTACATATGTTATCTAATCTTCACAACTACCTCTGAGTTAGGTTCTTGTCTTCTTATAGAAGCAGAAACTAAGGGGCGCCTTGGTGGCTCAGTCGGTTGAGCATTCAACTCTTGATTTCGGCTCAGGTCATGATCCCAGGGTTATGGGATCAAGTCCTGTGTCGGGCTTTGCACTGAGTGTGGAGCCCACTTGGGATTCTCTCTCTCTGCCCCTGTCCCCCACTTGTGCGCGCGCTGTCTCTCTCTCTCTCTCTCTCTCTCTCTCTCTCAAGTTAAAAAAAAAAAGGAAGAAGAAATAGAAACTGAAACTCAAGGAAGCGAAGCTTATTTTCTGAAATCACATAGTCCATGAGCACTGGAGCTTAGGTTTTAAACTCAGGTCTTTCTGGACACAAAGCTCTTAGCTACTATACCATAACATTTTTCTTATCTAACAGACTTTCTTCTCCTATAGGTGTCTAGTGTTTATGGTTAGCAACCTCTTGCAAAGATCCGTAAGTTTCCCACATCATTCAGAGATGAATTTTAAATTTCTTAACAGCGTTGCAAATACATGAAATTTATAGTGACAAACATAGCCAGATTACTTTCTTGTTATCCATCCATTTAGCAAATTTACAGTTCCCATTAATTTTAATCTGTCCTTATTACCTGTTTTATATAATAAATATCTCTTAGTCATGACAGACTGAGTATAGATCACCTGAAGTAGGCTCTCTCTCAATAACTAGAGTTGCAGTTAAAGATTTGTGAATTAATTGGGAAAATTGCAAATCAGGTAGTCAGTGAAATAATTCATTGTCACATCCAATCAATAAACTTTGTAAATCAACTCATTTAATTCAAAAAATGATCTATATAGATCAAGCAACCAATTAAACAATTAGCATACACTTTGCAATTAATTAATTTAAGCATCAATCATATAATTAAAATTCCAAATTTAAGCTGCACAATTTAAAACCCTACTGCCTTGTGAACTATTAGGATCATGTTTCTGAATGTTAGCAGATAAGCAGTTTCACAGTGTAACTTTGGAGCAAGGTGTTTTAAAGTGCTTCTAATTGATTTTTAAGTTTTAAATTGTCTTTATGTTGGTAGTTTCCCACCCCTTTACAGCAAATCAACTTTTTACTTCTCCGCCCAAGAAAGAGAAGGAAATGTGTGTTGACTCTAAAATGGGCAAGGCTGGAATCTGGGAGTATAGACTGGACATTGTAGGAATAGGAGAAAAGTCTAGAAGCAATGGAGAGAGCCGTTTATCTGCATCAGGATAAACCAGGTTATTTGCTTTTACTCTGTTAAGTGTCTTTGGTATTTGGAATCAGTGGATCAGTGGAATCACACTTGCTGTGTGTATTTTATTTATACTTATATTTAACTAACGTAGTACTTTCCCCCCCGCTATACCATAAGGTATTCCTTGAGGACTGATACTAAATATCATCTTTGATTTAAGGGACTAAGTTCTGTGTCTTATCTATAACAGGTGCTCAGTAACTATTTGTTGGAAGAATAGATTAGTAGAAAGGACCTCCTTTCACATTGCTTTTCTCCCCCTTTGTACTCCCATGTTTTCTCTTTATCAAATGAAGTAGGATTTAGGGTAATCTTACTGCTTCACCAGGCTTTCGGGTAAAGGAAGAGCAGTGTCCCAGTTTGCCTGCTGTATACTGTAGCCTCTTATCTCCTTGTCCCTCCTTCACCCTGGTATTCACTCACTGTTTTGGTTTTCCTTTCAGTGACAATGTCAGTGCCTACTGCCTGCATATCGCTGAGGATGATGGGGAGGTTGACACAGACTTCCCCCCACTGGATTCCAACGAGCCCATTCATAAGTTCGGCTTCAGTACTTTGGCCCTGGTTGAAAAGTATTCATCTCCTGGTCTGACATCCAAAGAGTCGCTCTTTGTTCGGATGTGAGTATTGACCCTGTTGCTGATTTCAGTATCTCATCTCTGCCTTTTAGAATTTTTGGTTTTGCTCATCGTATGGATGATATTAGGTATCTGGATGTCCCTTTGTAGTGACTACTTGCAGAGAGATGTTGGGGACAGCATTTGCAATGTATTTTATGCCTCTGTACCTAGATTAAACACAGACTGCTTTGTAGTAGGGAATTGCATTAGGCAGATCTCTGAACGTAGTATCTGTGAACCACGCCTCTGGACATACTGGGTGGGGTACTTTGGAGCCTGTGAAGCAGCAATTCTGAGTTTCCCTCTTTCTCTTCACAGACTACACACTAAATGAAAAATGTGCGTTGCAGCTACTTTTGTCTCGTGACTTAAAATACTTATTTTCTTCTCTCCAATTTTGTTCAAATCAAATTTGAGTTTTCCTTTCAGTTGTCCTCCTTTAGACTGATAAGGTGTTAACTTTCCTGTGCCTTTGGCAGTCTGGCAAAGCCTATAAAAACCCTTTCCGGAAAAGTATTTTTTAGGGTTTGTTTTGTTTTTTTCTTTTTTCTTTTTTGAGAGAGAGAGTGTGTGTGCATGCTAGCAATGGAGGGACAGAGAGAATCCTTCAGGCAGGCTCCGTGCTGTCATCCTCGTAGATCCTAACTTGGGGCTCGACCCCTCCAGTCATGAGATCGTGCATGACCTGAGCTGAAATCATGAGTAGGATGCTCAACCTACTGAGCCACCCAGGCACCTCTCCAGAAGAGTGTTTGTGAATGCAGAAAATAAAATCCACAGGAATACAAGAGAATTCCATTACATTTAAATACTTCTGAAATTATTAAACCAATCTGTGATATAGTAATGTGCATAGTTTTACTAATATTTAATACCAAGATACGGCAGCAGGTCTGTCAGTAACTGCTGAAGTCTCTCGCCTCAAAGTTAAGTGATGAGTATAAATGATACTTGGGAAATCTGCAACAACTGTAGTGTGCTGTGACATCTGTGTTTTTTCTGTTCATGGCAGAGTCACTAGTACTGCCAATACAACTGGGGTTTGTTGACTACATTTATAATTCAAGGACATGGTAACTATCAGAAGTCAATGGAAATAAAAATATAATTTTTATTTATTCAAGTCTCTACAGCAAGTTTTACCCAGAGGTCCCTGTTAGAGGAAAACCTGTAGCGTTTTCTGACCAGGACTGAGACTGGCCGTCTCCTGGGAACAATAGTGATCCTTCTGGCACCCCCTGCTGTTAGGAACCAGCAAATTCACTAGCCAAAGGAGGGATTGCTTTAGAGGACTTCTCCTTGTCTCTGTAAAACATACTGCCTTTGTTTCAAATTCTTACTGAAAATAGGATTATGCTACTTATGATATGTGAGTAGTTGGGGTCTCTCTACCCTTGACCAAAGAAAGAATACTGAGTGCTTGGCGGGCAGGTAGCTAGGGGATGATTCCTCAAGTTTTTCTAGTTACCATTTCATCCCTGCTATGAAGTCACGTTTGATGTATGTAACAGTAAATATTTTCCCTCCTTTTCTATTTGGGAGGCACTAAAACAGCAATGTTAAAGAATATTGAAAGCAGTTTAAAAGTTATCCAGTGATTCCTCCACCCTAATATAACTGTTTTCATTTTTGTATCACCATTTCCAATATATATATATATATATATATTACAGTTTCACTTCTAGTGTACATATTGTGTTATTCTTGCTTAAAATTGCAAATATTTGATATCTGTTCTTAGTTCCTACAATCTACATTTATTATGTGCCAAGAATCTAGACAGAGACAACCCCTTTGCTCATGGAGCACACGCTACCTAGTGGGGGGGGGGACAAGTCGTCAGATCATTAAAATGTGCTGAGCAATACAATAGAGAAAGGTACAGGCTGCATCAGAGGCCTTTCACGGGATGTTTAGATTGTTTATTTGCTTTGGTTTTAATAAGTGATTCTATAATAATAGTTTTTATCTCTGTCCCTTTTATTTCTGTTGAATAACCTCCTTAGGACAGTTTTCCTGTGAGTAGGATCATTGGTCAGAATAGAAACATCTTTAGACTTGCTTTTGTATTGACATGTAGCTTTCTGAAAGATGTTCCAATTTACAGTGCTACCAATAGAATTCATAAACGCATCTTTTCAAAGTCTTACCATCACAGAGTGTCATTAGAACTTTTTTCTTTTCACTCTCAAAGATACGTATAGGGATATTTCAATAGTTTCCACTTGCATTTCATTTATTTATAGATGACTGGAAGAGTTGTTTTCATTAGCACATAATTTTTACTACATAAATATTAACATATGACCATAGCATTCTTTTGAACTGAAAGTCCTTTTTAAAACAAGTGTTTTTAAATCAGTGATTTTCAATAGTTGGGGGGTTGGGGTTGGAGGTAGGCCAGACATACCTCCCCAGGAGAAGCATCTAAAGACTACACAGTGTCTATGAACTCCAGCTTTTGGAGAATGGGATGAGGGAGGGGAGAGAGGCAGAGAGTAACAGCAGCGGCTTTAAACTTAATACTCTTACGTTTTTCCTGAACTAGTCCCATCCCTGCACTCCCACTCCCAAACACACACACACACACACTAGTCAGTCCTCTTTCTGTTTAAAGTTTTAGAGAGCTTATTCAACATTCCTGGAGTGTTTCTAAAAGCACAAGGTAAAGTAAAATCTTTATATGTGAGCATTTAGAACAAAAGTGTCAGTACATTTTCTGTTTCTTCTTTTTCTCAGTTGTCTGATGAAATAGTACAGATTACTGACCATTTGCCCTGTGTGTGTTTTCTTGCTTCAGCAACCTTCCATTCACCTTTCTGGTCTATATTTTAAGTTAGAAAAGCCTCTCCTGCTAATGCAGGACAGAACAGACTTTCAAGAGTTACCAGGGATGTGTTCATAGTTTCGAGAGAGTGAAGTCTCAGCAAAATAAGTAAAGCTGTCCCTCCTTTTCTTCATTTCTCCCTTTCCTCCTTGCGTCTCTCTCCCAGGGGAGAATGGGCAGGGATGTATGGGAATACCCTGAACTGAACCAGAAAGAGGGAGCTAAGTTTTGACAATAAGAAGTGAATTAGTATTTACTAATTGAAACAATTTATATGTTATTCCATTTAATCTGAAAATAGCCCAGTTTTGATTATGACCATTTTGGAGACATGAAAACTGAGGCTGACAAGGATTGCTCTCAGGCCGGGCTTTGCCCCCGTGTCTGACTTCAAAGTCCACGCTCTTTGTGACACCCTGCTAAGGGTGAGGATGGCGGCAGGGAATCCCACTGTATTGAGGCCAGCATTCAGCTACTGTATACTGTAGTGTAGTAGATAAGAGCATGGTGGCCTCTGGAGCCAGAATGCTTGGGTGCCAATCCTGACATTACCCTTAGTACCGTGTGTGTGTGTGTGTGTGTGTGTGTGTGTGTGTGTGTGTGTGTGTGAGAGAGAGAGAGAGAGAGAGAGAGAGAGAGAGAGAGAGGGAGAGAGAGAAAGACAGAGAGAAAGACAGAGAGAGAGAGATCTTGGGTGAATTGCTTAACTTTTTTGTGGCCCAATCAAATGAGAATAATAATAATAATACCTACCTCATAGAGCCCCTGTGAGGACTGAAGGGGCTAATATATGTAAAGCACTTAGAAAAGGGCCTGTTTGTCTGTCTGCTGCAGTTATTGTTGTTATAACTAAACACTCGTCGAGGGCAAGAACTGGATCATTTATGCCCCACAAACACCCAGCATAGCTCCATTACTGTGGTAGGTATGCCACAAGTATTTCTTGAATGGGTAGCTTATTGAATAGATCTCTTTGATGCTTCTACATTTTTCTTCTTCCCCTCCTTTCAGTTTTCTAACAGAGAGGGGCTGAGTGTGGGTAGACTCTGCCCAGCTTGCTGTTGGGCTAACTTTTGCTGAGTATGGGCAGGGGTGGAGATTGGAGATCTGTAGACTTTCAAATCCGTCCTCTTATGGACAGACATCCTTTAAGAGACAGTGGCAAGACCACAAATTCCTTGAAGGCAGGGTGCCTACAGTCTCAGTTATCTCTATATCCCTAGCAGCCAGCACAGGGCCTCTTAGAGAAGGAATGGATGAATCTTTAGGTGTCTGTGGGCTGCTGCGAGGGACCCTGGCCAAACTTTCTGTCCTGCCTCACTTTTTTTTTTTAGCCCACTTGACCTCTTCTGCAGCCCTGTTCCTGTCTTCTGAATACCGTGAAGTTCCTAGGTTGCCTTCTGGCTTTCAGAGGCCCTCACACCCAACCACGAGGCTCCCATATACCATCTTTCCCCCACTCCAAGTGAGGCCGCACAGACTTTGAGCTTAGTTAGCCTGACCTGGGTGCAAGTTTCAGTTTCACAGATGACTTTTGCTGCATGACTGTAGTCTCCGTGTCTTCATCTGTAAAATGAGGGGAATATTAATTACCTGACGATATTGTTGTGAGGAATTTTATTAAATGTAATTTTCTTTCAAAGGAAAACAAATTCTCCTGAAGCCCCAATGTTTGCCCAAATTCGTTTTATTGTAGTGTTACTTAAATACATATAAATGTAAAACTCTAGCTATAAATTCCATGTTTTTATGCAACCCAAACAAAATTACAAATTTAATGCAAATAAACTATAACATTAATAAAATACAATTAACAACTTAAATGCAACAGATGATGTTTTGCTGAAATTAAATCACTGATGTTGGATTTAATGGGTGTTAAATGTTTTACTTGTCAATTTGAGGTTTTTGATTTTTATACGAAACGTTGATTACCGTATTAATATTTGTCCTTTTAAACAATGAGTGTATTTTTAACTACTAGTCCATTATTTTAATGAGCTGGTTGATTTATAGTGCATCCCTTCCCCCAATTTTAAATGTGCTTTACTGGAAATAGTAAAGAACATTTCTGCAAGGATAACCAGTTTATGTCAGTTTGCCCAGGACTTTCTCTGTTTTGAAATTCAGAGTCTATACCCAGTAACCCCCACCCCTCAGCCCCAGGATAATTGATCACCCTACTTTCTGAAGTTGTCGATTGGTCTGTACCTAAATGGGCTCTCTACCTGATTGATACCTGTACACAGTGTGACTTGGGCGCTGCAGGGCATGACTTCTTCAGAGGTCAGCACGCCTGTGCCACAGGGAGAGCCTTGTGCCCACTTCTCCCATCATCACAGTGTTTTTGCCTGCAGCTTGTAGTGATGTCATTTGGCTTTGAGTCTATTAGGATGTTAAATAACTCTAGCTGCTGGAACACACAGCCCCCCAAATCTCACCACCTCATCCAACAAGTTGGCAGACTTTTCCTATACAGGGCCAAGTAGTAAATATTTTAGGCTTGTGGGCCATACCTCTCTGTAACTCACGTCTGCCATAGTAGCAAGAAAGTAGTCATAGACGACAATACATCAACAAATGGGGGTGGAGTAGGTTTGTTGACCCTGGCTTACTAGTAACTTTATTTCTTGTTCAGATCTGTCTAAGGAGGGTCTGGTTGCCCTCCTGGGTATTTTTCCTCTAAGCAGCGATTCAAGGCTCCTCCAACTGGGTGGAGAATGGGGAACGTGGAAGGCTAGGAGTGGCCCAAATCTCTCTCTGTATTTATTGTATAAGTTATTATATATATAATCCATATATAATATTGCTTTTCTAAATATATATCATGTATATGATCCATATGTGTGTGTGTGTGTGTGTGTGTGTATGTATGATGTTCATTAAACTAAAAGCAAAATTTTTAAATTCTGAAACTTAGCCTGTGAATTCATCTGTTAAGCCTGGGGGCCCTTGAACCTCAGGTAAGAAATGTAGCTATGAAGTTAGCTCAGACCCAGTTATGTAGGAAGTGTTACATAGTTGCTATTTTTGTTATTTCAGTCAGAGATTTATCGGGCTGAATAATTCACACTAAGGTGTGCATGGGGTTTAACTTTTCTTTCGGTTATTTATTGCATAATGAATATATGTCCATCATAGAAAAATTAGAAAATATGTTTCTTCACACAAAAGAAAGTTTAAACTTTCACTTTCTTCCATCAGACAAGATAATCACTTACTAAATTATATAATTATTTATGTTTAGAAAGAGGAACTAATTAACTTAAATGAATCCCTAATTGGCAAAGTGTTCTGTGGAAAAGAATGTGAAGCTGAGTAGCCTCTGATGTTCTTACCAAGTCAGGGCTAGACGAGCCTTTCCCTGCCGGAGCCCTTGGTCAGAGGAGACTCAGGAAATAGAGTTGTTGTCTGGGAAAGGAGCATGGATTATGCTAAAAATTTGCAAATTAGTTGCGTTCTAATGGAAACTCTCTCCTTTTCCAGACAGGCAAGTGGATTTCTAAGATATCCATTGTTCCTGATTGATTTTGGACAGATCAAATGTGCATATAAACAGGAGTCCCTAACTTGCTGACTGCTAGCTGCTCTGAGCCTACGCATTGAAGGTGTTTAGGTATCAGGAGTGTAGAAGGAGAGAAGTAGGGGGCAGAAGTATGGGGGAGTATATGGTTGGTCCTCAAAACTAAATAGCTAGAGCTCTGCTGGTGCCTAGTATCCCAGGAAGTACTTCATGCCAGCAGTGACCAAACCAAGGCCTGCTGGGCCCTTAGCCATAGTGGGACAAGGGAGAATGAGATCTTGGAGTGAACAGGGGAGGAGCCTGCTTTGTCCCCCCCCCCCCCCCCCCCCTCAAGCCCCAGTACAGGGCCAATTCAATCAGAACTCATGGAACTGAATTGAGTTTAAAAGTGGCAGTGGCGCCTGGGTGGCTCGGTTGGTTGAGCGTCCGACTTCGGCTCAGGTCATGATCTCACGGTTTGCGAGTTTGAGCCCCGCGTCGGGCTCTGTGCTGACAGCTCGGAGCCTGGAGTCTGCTTCGGATTCTGTGTCCCTCTCTCACTGTGCCCCTCCCTCACTCATGCTCTGTCTCTCTCTCAAGAATGAATAAAACTTCTTAAAAAATAAAAATTAAAAAAATGGCAGTGATGACAGCAACTGTGATGGTGTCATTACATGTGTTGACATTGACATTTCACACTGGGATCCTACTCGGGAAGGGGGAAGAAGGGTTTTAAACAGGGAAGAAAAGTCCAAACCAATAAAATGGACAGACCCCCTTAATCAGAAGTCAATAAGAACAATTAAACTTCCCTCCTATAGATGTATTGACTTAAAATGTTTGATATATCAGATAGGCATGGGGAAGGAACCTTTCTAGCCAACAGCTACAGAGCAGAGCAAATAGAATCCAGGTAGGATTTTCCTGTTTGGGAAATGGATCACGGGGTAGTCAGTAGACAGTCTTCCACCAGAAGCTGGGCTGCCTTGGACATTGTAGCCCAGAGGGTTCCCAGAGACTGCTGTGGCTTCTCTTGGCTCCGCATAAAGAGAAAGGTTAGCTGCTTTTTCAGAGGCGTGGCCTAGATTCATTGCTCTTTGCCGTACCTGGGCATTTCCAAGGATTGGTAGTTTTAGTAGACCCTCTTGATGAGATCTCCACAGTGTACCCAAAGTGACCAGACCTTTTGGAAAAGATATCATCAGTTTGAAGCCTCTCCTACTCTCGTGTGATACTGCTTTGTGGTTTGGAGAGAAAAAACAAAAACAAAACGAAATGAGCCTTTTTTACACTCACTCAGTTTAGTGCCTCTAGTAGCCATTATCTCATTTATTCCTTATAAGAAACTCATTTTTATAATATATGAGCTGAGGATCAGAGACAGGTAGTTATTTGCTCAAGGTCATACAGTTTGGTAAGGGGCAGAGCTAAGTAGGATAAGGGGAAAAGAAAAACCGATGCCTGTATCCTTTGTAACCAGGCCTGACAATATGGGTATAAATTTCCTATTTATTTATTGTTTGCTCGAGTCATAGAGGACCAACTGTGTGTTGTTTCTTTTCATTCTGTTGTATTAGCAAACATTTTCATTGTCCAGATTGTCCTCGTGTATGGAAATGTAACATATGCAGCCTGTTTAATTTTGTATTTGTGAATCTGACTTGATTTCCTTTTTGGCAACAGCTACTGTCTAGAGAACAGAAAAGATTTTTCTTTGTGTCTGTTTAAAGTGACAGAAATATTGGAGCAAGTAATAAAGAGGGAAAGCATTAATTACATACTTCTAAGAATTTAAAGGTCAGACAAGCTAAATATGTATGTTTTGCTCACTGGAATGTCTTGAAATTGTGCCAGGATACGCTTTGTTCCTACAATAAAAGCACACATTTTAGATAGCCATCAACTTACTTTGGTATCCAAAAATTATACCAGTTTGTTGCTTTAGTTTCTATATATCTTAAAAGTTTAGGGCTCACATTTCTGACATTAATGTGATTTGTTTCATGATCCACCCCCTTTGGCCATGTTTAGTCACTATGTCTCATTTTGATTTCCTCTGTTCTCCCCTCAGCTTATGTTGGAGTCTGTCAGCTGCTGCTATGTACATGTCAGGCTAGTGACTTGTAATGTTTATTAATACAATGTCAGTCTTGCTGTTGAAAAAACTGTGATGCTTCTCAGAAGGTTGCAATAGAACGAAGCGTTTGATTTCCAGATCCTGTCTGCACTGCATGGTGAATACATTCTCAGATGTTATGCAGTTCACTGACCTGACAGTTATGGAACCCCGCCTGGGACCCCATTTCAGCAGGACATATTTGAACAGAAACAGTTTGCAAAACTTTACACACTTAAACTCCTGCCAAGGCAAACTGTTAGCCACTTGAGTTTGTTATAAATACCCAGTGGCAGTGGTTGGAAGTAGCCCACGGTGTGTTTTATATTCTGAACTGAATGTGAATGTCTTTGCGGTTATATAGAGTAGTAAATAATTGAGTTTGATTAGGGAGAGGGACCTCATTATCCCCCACCTGTGCCCAGCTGGAAGGGGAGGGTCGAAATGAAGCCATTAGCTGTCTCTCTTACTGGCATCTCAAAGAGCTCAAATACATCTGTGTCTTATTTTCTTTTCTGGCACAATCAGTCGAGCAAGCTAAGCAGGCATGACCGGATTTGGCAAGTCCCAAGGACTCTGGCAAAGATACACAAGGAGAAGGCGGAGGGCAGTCATTTTGGCTTCTCACTGCCCATTAGTCTAGCGAGTTATGTTTTTGGAAAATGTCTGTTTTGAAAAAGAGTACTTTGTCCAATGTCAAACATCACATACTCGCACAATACGCTTTGATCTTAAAAAAAAATTTTTTGTCAGTGCAAGGGGAAACAAAATGTGGCATTCACACCAGTGTAAACTCTCTTTATGGATAAAGTAATACCCGAAGGGCTTGCTTTAAAGCAGGCATGCTGCAGTTATTACAAGGCTTTCTCTTGCTCATATATTTTCATTTTCTACTTTGAAGTGCTAGAGAATGAACATGCATGGAGTTGGGACCCGTGCAGGCTGGGAGCTGGAGGAGTGTGTCTTCATCACTATTACGGCCTGGTCAGGACTGGAGAATCGAGTGCTCCTCTTGGCAGCCTTTTCCCACTTCCACAAACTGAGACTGTGGCTCAAGAAACCATGACGTTCTTCAAGGGCTTTTAAAAAGGGATCTCGTAGTTCATATGGTTAGTCTAACAGTTGGGACATTTTATAACCAAACTGAATGTCACAGTGGAAGTTGAACCTTTGCCCCAGACTGGTCAGTAGTTCCAATCGGGAGGGTATGCTATCTGGAAGTCACTTCTTCCCCTGAGTCCTCAAGGCTCCCTTCTGGGCTACAGAGAGGTTTAAAACTCAGACTTTGGTGTCTGGCTGCCCTGGGTTCAATTCCTGGGTCTTCTACGTAGGTGTGTAGCTCCAGGCAAGTGTCCTAACCTTGCCCAACCTCAATTTCCTCCATTTTAAAATGGGACTGATAATAGCACCTACTTTTTCTGGAAGGATTAAGTGAACAAAGTAAGTGCTCAATAAATGTTCACAGCTGTCATCGTCTCATCATTTATTACTTCCTTTCCAAGAAAAGCCCGTAATTATTATATTAACTGTTGTTTATTAAACATTTATTGTAGACAGGTATTAATGTTAACTACTTTAGAAGTATTAAGCCCTCACAGCAATCTTACACTCCTAAGAATTAGCCCTATTTTGTAGATGAGGAAACTGGAAGCTAGAGAGAGTATATCATTTATCCCGGGAAGGCAGAGCTGGACACCAGAGCAGGCTCTACTCTAGACTTGCTGTGTTCTGCCGCCTCTCGGTCACCACCCTCGTTCTTAGCAGGATATAGAGGGAAATGACCACTGTGTTTTGAGACATCTCCATCAAGAAGCTTCTCTGATCCCCTTACCCTTCCCCAGCTTGGTTAAGTGCCTCTGTGTTTTGGTAGCACTCTGATCTGGCCTGTATCTTTGTGCTTATCACGAAGAACTATAATTCTTTGTTTGTTTCTTTGTCTTTCCCCTGGACTGTGCTATTTGTGTTAGGGACCATATTGGTGATTTCCGAATCCAAAATTAGGATCTTTAATAGATGAGTGACTTCAGGTAAATTCCCAAATTCTGCCTCCAGCCTCAGATTCCATAAAATGGATAAAATAATAGCACCTATTTTAGGATTGAATGAGTTAATACAGATTTTTAAAGCTTAACATAGCACCTGGCACATAGTAAATGTCTAGTAGATAGTAGTTGCTGCTATTACTATTGTAATTGTTGAATAATATCTTGTACTTGCAGCTCAGAAAGCTCTTAATAAGTCTCATTGAATTTCTCTGCACCACCACCATGATTGTTGACTTCCATCGTCCCTCTCCAAAGCCAGCGAGTTAAGCTGAGGTGCAATATACCTGCTTCTCTGGTTTACTCTCCCAAAAATGAGAGCCTTGAAAACTGAGCCCAGGGTGCTCTTCTGTGAGCTTCAAGAGGGGGTTTGATGCCCAGGCCAGAGATAGTTTGCTTACAGTGCCCCGACTGTTGCCAACATGCCCAGCAAATTGCACGTTTTAATGGCCCTGTGTTACCAATTACAAGCAATGGTTGGTACCCGCTCCCCCAATAAGCAATCTCTGCTGCTAGGGTAGGAGAGAGGGGGTAAATGGGGCCTCTTGTCTTGGAGCGGTGATCTGGAATAAGGAGAACACAAGAGAACTGACATTTCTAAGTTCCTTTGCCGTTTGCCAAACTTAGTGCCAGGTGCTTGGCGTGTACTGTCTATTTTATCCTCCCTGACAGTTCTGTAGGGAAGTGGCCTCCTCATTTCATGGATGCAGCTGAGGTTCCCACATGTTGAGGCAACATCTTGGTGAACTGTAGAACCAGGATTTGAACCAAAGGGTATTTAACTCCCAGCCCCTGTGTTTTCCTCTCCAGTAAGTTGCCTTCCAACGTGGATTCTGGTTCCAGCTCTGTCCCTGTGAATAGAATCTAAGCTTTTCAGATAAGGACCCTGTGCCCCTCCTTCCTCTCTGTGCCCGTCACCTCTGGTTTAACACTCACGAGAGAAATGCTCGTCCTGTTAGGTTAATGCTGGTATACAAACTTCCCTCTGGTAACTGAGTGGCTTTGCACTGGGACAGAGCTGAATTCCTCAAGTGAGTAATCTCTTTTTGAAATGCCCATACGTTTTTCAGTGGTTACGAGACCTGACAGGACGTAACTTTGAATTGACTGAAGCACTCCTGGCAGCATTTAGTCAGCTCCCCAAAGTGGCGCCTCGTCCTAGACCCAGCCCCGACAGCCCAGGGGGCTTGGAGGGCAGCTGCTTCTGCTCGGTGCCCCCAGAGTGCCCTGCTGTGATGGAAAACAAGCTGTCTGTCCACGAGGGGAGCAGGAGGAAGAGCAGTTTCTGAGCCGAGGCTCTGGGTCCGTAGCCCATCTGTCTATCCATCCGCCTGTCTGTCCAAAGGCTAGTCACCCCCAGCACGGGTCACACCTCAGGGATTGGAATGCAGGGCCACACGGAAGGGAGGCTGGACTAGCACCCTACCTGCCTGCTGCCAGCCTGTCCCTCGAAATCACTGTCTTCTCAACCGCAGACCCAATGCCCAACATTAAATAAAAATGGCGCTAAAAGATGTATTTCAATAGACTTTTTAGAAAGCCCATAAAAATTCCTGGATATAAAGAAATGAGGCATAAAACCCAGAATGTTTGGAAGTGAAGCTGAAAATTGTGGAAGCAAGTCTCCATATCCATTTATTAAATGGGAGCATAACTTAACAGTTGCACTTAGATGTCTTCTGAGAACCACTTATATTCTGTCCTCTTGTATTCTAGAAGCAGTTTGCCCCCTTAAGTGCTGTAGACTTGAAGCAAGAGCCAAAGCTGGTGTTCGCCTGGAGGGAGAGAAGCGAGTGGTGTGGGAGACTGGCCTGAGGAAGCTTTCATTAGGTCTGGTTGAGTGTGCCGTGTGTGGGTCACAACCTCTTTCTCCTTTTAATGTGCACGATTTTACCGAAATGGAGCCCCAGAGTAAGACACCGCGCACTCGTGAAGGCACATTCTGAGCGCCGTGCGTGCCCCTTCCCTTCACTGTTGTTTTCATTTTCCTCTCGTGAACCTTGCTACCCTGGCTTCAGCACGGAGGCTGTAAAGGAAGATGGAGAGCCGAGTTACCTCAGAATGATCACTATCGTTAACATTCACGGGTGGTTCACTTATCATTCCTGACTGCACAGACATGGCAGCCGCTCGGAAGCGTCCGCAGGTGTAGTGCGGTGATACATATTACATTGTGCCACAATGGATTTATGTATTCTGTAACAAAAGAAAAGTGTAATGAAAAAATACAGAAGGTAATCCTTTATTCCTCCACCACACAATTTATCAGTAATGCCTGTGGATGATAAGTGCCAGGGATTTCCTCTGCTTGCTTTAACCTTGTCACCCAGGTACGTTTTGGTAAAATGACAGAAAAATACAGACTAGGGATTTTCCTCTGTTCAAAAATCTTTCCAAAGGACACTTTTAATTTATGGAAGTTAGTCCAAACGCAAGGCTTTCTTTTGAGCTCCTGGTCTGCCTTTGCTACAAAAGATAAACGTATTGGTTTGAAATAATGCTGTCAGCCAGCAGCAGATTAGAAGAGAATGTAAGCAATTTATAAGCGGGCTCCAATCTAAAATAGTTCAGGTGGACCCCAGGTAGATGGAGGTTCATGAGATGTAGCCCAGTACTAGGTTGCACATACCCGAGAACTTGTGTTCCCTTTTAGGCCCCACTCACCCATCGCCCAACATATTGTCACAGATGGAGTGCATACTGACTTCCGAGGAGAGAGCAGGGGAAGACAAGTCTGAACGCAGATGATTGGCGTTTGTTCCAAACACGCACTGGCCTAGCGCCAGAACAAATACCCCCAAGTTTATAAGTGCACCAGGCACTTTACATCTCAGTGCTCTTGCCAAAGTATCACTTACTGCATCGCTCCCTAAATATAGTTTTTAAAAAAAGAGCTATTTCTTATTTTGCTTTGATCAGTAAAATAAACTTTTAAAGATTGTTCTGGGATGGGGTCCAGCTTCTGAGGTAAAGAATGGCTGGAGCTCAGGCATGATTCAGTAACAGAGTGTTCAGTAAAATTAGCTTGACAGTTCTCAGGCCTGCTGTTCAATAGCAAGAAACTTGACCAAGTTAAAATGGATGATCGTGCTGGCTAGACCAGCTTCGGCTTTTGCTTTTTAACAAATGGAATGTCAAGGATTAAACAGCAAGCCTTATGGAGAGGAGGGGTGTGGAGATGTCTTTGTATTAGGGAAGCAAATTGGGTCCTTGGTTTTGAGATCAGCCCCCAGCCCCTGTGGATAGCCGGCCACCTGGTTGGGTCAAAGCTAGGTTTAAGGGCCCCTTCCCAGCCTGTCCTACCATTGGGAAGCCTTTCCGTGGCTTAGCTTGGGGCTTGGCTTTTCTTTCAGATGTCTTGTCAATATGAAGTTCTGCCATGTTTTTTGGCCGTGTGTTCTCCTTTGAGATTCTTATGAGGAAATGGGAATGCCACCAAACTCCTTGTGGTAATTCCCATGTTCCATACTTGGAAACTTGGGTCCCATTTGTTAGATGAGCGTCTTGGAATTGGCCTGTTTTGTCCTGGTGCCTGAGCATAGTGAGTAGTATTTGTGATACTTGTTACTGCAATTAACAGTCTTAGTGAAGTTGTACCTCACCCAGGGATGGGCTTCTTTTTTTAGGGTACTTACTCCCTACCAGTTTTTTCCTGTCTAGATGAACCACTCCCTCCAAGTTTAACTGGCTAAACGTTTACAAGTAGTATTCGTATTTTTTGTGTAATTATTTATGCTTCATTTCATATTTTGTTTGACCTTATGGGATTGAGTAGATTAAAACATTCCTACTGAAGTATACATAAACTGTATGGGCTTTTTTTTTTTTTTCTGAATGTTTATTTTTGAGAGAGAGAGACAGAGAGAGGGCAGGGGGAGGGGCAGAGAGAGGGGGAACAGAGGATCTGAAGCAGGCCTGCGCTGACAGCCCCACTGTGGGGCTCAAACTCATGAACTGTGAGATCATGACCTGAGCTGAAATCCGATGCTTAACCGACTTTGCCACCCAGGTGCCCCCAAACTGTGTGTTTAAAATTTATTTATTTATGTACTTACTAGCCAGTTAGGAAGAGCCTTTTTTTCTCCTTTTTCTAAATTGCTTTGGGCTATCATATTTTCCCCTCCACCCTCCAACCCTCCTCACCCCATGAAGTTTTTTCCTCTAGGGCTCCGTGATCTTTGATGTGATGGTGGGATCTGCCAGCAGTGACACCTGCTGACACAAGCCAAGTTTATTGTCAGTCCTTGTGCAGGATTTGGCTTGGGAGCCAACGTGAGCCAGCCCACGGCACTAGTGACCCACACAGGCCAATTAGATTCAGTTTGAGATGAATTAGGAAGACCTTCCCTAACTCTGACCTTTCTTTCACTTGGAACTGTTCATACTAAACTGCTTCTCTCTCTCTCTCTCTCATTGGAAGTAAGTTCGTTTAGTCTATTTTTAAATAATTGGCACTCTGAGGTATACTTAGTATAAAACCTTGCTAAACATAGTGAAGACTGCAGTAACATTCCTCTGGTTGAATGTTGGTGATGATTTTGTATTTGTCTTTTCCTACAGAAATGCTGCTCATGGATTCTCCCTTATTCAGGTGGACAACACAAAGGTCACCATGAAAGAAATCTTGCTTAAGGCAGTGAAACGAAGAAAAGGATCCCAGAAAGTTTCAGGTGAGACCCAGGAAATAGACTGTTAGAAGTGCTTGGTGTGTGTGTGTGTGTGTGTGCCTGCGTGTGTGCATGATACCTGGCTAGATTGTTTTAGAGATCGTTGCTTGAAGGTTTGGTTAGCAGGTCTACAGCTTTTTTTCAGCTGCCTCTGGGCCCAAGGAAGGGGTTGGGTCAGTGGCATATGTGAGAAGAATGTGTTCATATTGACTATGGAAGTTCCATCATTAATAATTTGTGATAGATGAAGACAAAGCTATTTGAGCTATTAGTTGGTGTAAAGCTGTCTTGAAAACCAAATCCTAAATTTGAAGTGCTGCTTTTCATTTCATGTTTTCACTTAATTTTCCATGGGGGAAACTTTCAGTTGCTCGTGTTTGGGGTATGGAATAAAAGAATAACAATTTTCATTTTTGCCAAATGAGGGCACCTGTAAAAAGATTTTCTTAAAGATAAATCACTTGATGTGCACAAATACCTGTTAATCTTTAATTCCTCATTACCCAACTTTGTACAGAAAATCAGCTTATGGTATTAGCTACAGTATTTAAAGGATATGAGGGAAAAAATATTATCAGTATTGAGGAATAATTATTTTGAGAAATAGCTCAAAGATTTGTCATACCACAGACAACGTTAATATAAATCAACCTATATATGACATGTCAGATATCATAGCTTTATAAATAAATGAGACTTCTTAAACACCGTTGGTTTCATCTTTTGGAGAAGAAAAAAAGCATTACTCAGGTTGAAGAAAATAGTTTTGTGTTCTTTTTAAGGGGAGGCATATAATCTGTTCCAGATTTAATTAGCTATCTTCAGATGAAAGCTGAAGTTTTAATAAAAGTTAGAAGAGATAACACAGTGAAGGACACGGATGAGCTGTCTCAAGGCCATATTCCAGGGGAACGATAAGAGCTGTAAAAAATGGCAGAGGAGAGCAATTGAATGGAGCAATGAAAATCTGATTCTCATAAAAAAGAGAGAGAGAGAGAGATGCTGGTAGGGGCGGTTGTAGATGAGACCTGCTAGCGTCTGCAAGCAATTTGGATGCTTGCCAGGAGTCATTGTTCACCCTCGGCTGTGGCGGCTCTGTCCAGATGTGCCAACCGCACGTTTCGGCTTTTGCCAGCTGACTGCGCCGTTTGATAACCAGCTCTCTGGATGCCCATCACTGGCCGCAGAGATAGAATTAAATGATGATGATCTTCCCACAAGTTGGGAGAGGAAACAATGCATATAAATCTTGATTTCATCTCAGCATGAGAAGTCTTTATCCATCATCACTCATAATGAACAAGTCGTTAGCTGGGATGAATGGTGTTCTGGTTTTTCCAAACACCTCTTTTGTTCATTTTTTGGGTGACTTTTATCCATTGCATGGGGGTCAAACCTCTTTACATTTAAGGGATGATTGAAGAGGCATAGCCTCTCCTTCCCAGGGGCAAGTAGATATTTTGGGGTTCTAGGTACCAATCAAATAGCATTTCAACAGCTTCAGATATTTAAAGATATTCAATCGGCATTCATCTTCCTTTAGGATCCTGTTTCTTCCTCTTGTTTTGTCCCTAAATTGTTTTATATAATAGTGCATTTTGTGACACGTTCGTTATATTCAAAGATAAGCATTATTTCAGGTTGTCCAAGGGGAGGTTAAGCCAGCTTTTTAAACCTTCTTAATAGAAATTCTGCTGTTGCAGATTTTTTTAGACCATGAAACCTCTGTGAACTTAGATGCAGCTGAACCAGTGTCTTTCCCTCTGTCTCCAGCTATCTCTCTCCAATTGTATACCTATTTATCTGTGTCCATCTCCAGCAACCACGTTTATCACACACACATTTATTTATGTTCACCTACGTGTACACATCCCTGCCATTCCATCTGAGACTTGCCGTATCCAAAACACAGTGATCTGCATTATTTATTCCTTTTCAGACTAGAGAAGTCATTTGAAATTGATGTATTTACATAAATTACTGTCCATTTTCTTAATCCAAAAAGCTCTATAAAATGAGAAGCTCTTTCTATTGCTTTATGAAGTCTGGTCTCATGAAATAGAAGGATCTTCAGTTTGGCAATGATGCTTATTTAAGGTTAGCTTGGTAAAGGTGGTATATTTTGTGGTTTTGAACTTTTGTATTCTGGCGTGGACTTGTTTTGGAAGGTAATTAATGAAAAGAGGAAAATCCTCTTGTCATAGACAGAAACACAGTATGTTTCCCTAAAAAAAAAAAAAAAAAAAAAGTATGTTAGTGTTCACAGTTGGCTGTGAAATACTTAACACCCGTTATGACACATGAACTTATCATGAACTCAAGAACTTGGTGGCAAGAGATGCCAGGCTAGAGACGTTCGTCCTGCACTTCCTGAGTGTCTACCGCAGTGACCTGCACAGTCTTTGTAAGAAGGGGCCTGCCTCGCCCCACGTCCAGGACAGAAATGGAGTGCCCAGCCCTCTCTTCAAGAGCTTTTGCCTGAGTGAGTGCAGAACAGCACTTGTCTCTTGGCTGCTCTCATTTAACTGAAGTGGGAGGCAAGAAATGCCACTTGAGATGAAACAACATGTGCCATGCGAGGCGAGGGTCCTCACTACTTGTTCATTAGAGGTTAGTTGCACTAGAACAAGATTTCAGAAATCCTTTTGCAGGCTGACAGTGAACTTCTGGTGCTTATCCACAGACCTCTAACTTCTCCCCTCTTTTTTTCCAGACTGCCCGTACAACTCCCCATTTCATGATAATAATAAATTGAGAACTTGAACTATTTTATTATTAAACCCAGATGTGGGCTTAATGACTGTTCTAATGTTTAAATACTCTGTTGCTCTTCCTTCTGGCACTCCCTCCCCAATTTTCATTTGTAAAAAATCAGAAGGTGGCAGGTATGTGAGCAAAAGAATTCTTCTTTGTTTAGGCAGATAGCTTTGTCATCGGAAACCCTTAGGGTTTTAAAGTATTTTTGCTTTGTATGGATAGAATATCATTACAGGCACTTGTAACTGATCTAGAATTTTGACTTGCATTATTTGTAATTATTTCATCGTCATAACTATTTATGAACACTGCAGGGTTTTTCTATTAATATTCATGTACTGAACTATAGTAATCTTTTCGCAGTGTGTTCCAGTCAGTTCTCTGCTAAGGCCCCCCCCCCCTTTTTTTTTTAACCCATCTTTAAATGTCTCTTTTAAAGTTTCTCTGCAGCTTTTCATTTTATTACTGACCCACTTGACATTTGAAAGCTACCTGCACTGGCAGAAGGTCCCCACTGTGTAAGGAAATTATAAATGGAGAATTGGGTTTTAGAAGAATTAGCTGAAACCTCTTTACTAATTTTTACAGTTGGGTGGGTGTGTTTTTGACATAATGAAGAGTAGCCTGCCAGGTCCCTTGATTTAGCTAGTAAAATACACTAACCCGTTTTTTTAGTGACTAAAGCCCTTAATCCATCAAGTTCTCCTTTAGTCAGGTTCACCCTCACAGTTCGTGACCTTCTGAGATTCTTAGTATTTTGTTGTTGTTTAAAAATTCTATTACCACCAACCTTCACTAGCCTTCTGAAACAGTGTTGGGTGTGGCAGGGACACTTAAGAAATGGAGACAGATAGAATTTCAATTTTACATTGACACAGAAATATAGTTAACTCTTGATCTATAAAAGAAGGCTTCCTTTGAAGTGGGATTTTCCAGGCAGAATAGTTTTCTGTGTGGCTCTGTTTCAGTATTTGTTGTCATTTTGAAATGGAGGTATTTTTCTTTATCATCTATTGAAAAATTGAACCAGAAGCATTTTAACTTTTTCTTACCCCTATTCATTCTTGCCTTTTGAAACGAAAGACCAATTTTTATTAGCCTGAAAATCCTTTTGCAAAGTTCTTACTGTATTATTAATAAAACTTGTGACATTCATTTTTGTTTTTCCCTCATAAAATGTTACCCAGATTTTGAAAAATAAATGTTAGTTTTGTCAAGTGAACTCTCTCTTACCATCTCTGTTTAGAGTCACAGACCACCTTGTTGCTTGCTAATGTACTGTGTTTTCACAAGACACCCAGAACGTCATTAGTGATATGGTCTAGTCTAGGACGCCTCCACATCATTCCTAAATTACTGCTAAGCGCAGAGGGGGAGAGAACAGCTACCACGGGGTGCAGGGTTCTGATCAGAAAGACGGCTAATGATGACATCTCACTGGATTCTCGAGTTTTATATTAAAGGTTCATATAAAATTTTTGTAAACTTTGATCCAGAACGTATTTGTAGCTGTGTTGTACATTTCACTCCTCATGTGTTCTCAGGTATCAGGCCTGTGCTAGGTGCAGGGAGGTAGTGGGAGAAAGATTCACAAGGCCCTTGCTGAGGAGGAACTTACATCTTATATCCTAGACGGAGGGTAAATAGGAGGGGCTGAGAGAGAATAAGATGCAGTGTATAGGATGGTCAGGGAACTCCACCCTGAGAAATTGACATTTAAATTGTGACCTTCACATTTAGGCTGTGAAGAGTTGGGGAGGGCCAGTGTCATTCAAAGCAGTGGCTATTAAAGGCTTACTGTATTTTAATATAAAAAGAACATTTCAGATTACTTTGTAGTTAATTTACTTACCTCTCTTCCTCCTACCCACTGTTGAAAAAAGAAATGTAGTAAAATTGACCCTTGAATTGTGCCTTGTGTTAAGTCCCCACATCTTACCCACTAGCAGCTTGGATTTACCTCTAGAATATATCCTGAACGTATTCAGTCCTTTCCATCTCCACTGGATAAGTTCAGATCACCGTGACTTCACCTGGACCGTTGAGAAACAGTTTTTCTGGTTTTCCTGCCTCTGCTCTTGGCCACCTCCAGTCTGTTGTCTACACAGCAGCCAGAGAGATCTTCTAAAGTATAAATCTGATCATATCTGCTCCACATCCTTCGGTGACTCTCAGTTGCATTCAGAATAAAATCCAAACTTCTAACTACTATGAAATACTCCAAGGCCCAAAGAGGGGAAGGTACATTCAGAGAATATGAGCACAAAGAAAGAAAAGAACTGGAAAGACATGCAGAATTGACAGTTGCAATATGAAAGAGGAATGTAGACAGACCAGGCGGAGAATCTGAGAAGCCAGGGTGGGCATTTGGAGCCTGTAACCTAAAGTCTGTCAGGAGAGGAGTTGGTCTTTCCCCAAGATGTGGTTCCAGTGGGGTAAGAGCTGATTTATTGAGTGCCTTTGTGTACTTACACGTATTATCTCATTTAATCTTCAGACAGCACTAGAAGGTAGATTTTATTGCGGCTGTCTTACAGATGAGACGTTACGAGTGTGTGTGTGTGTGTGTGTGTGTGTGTGTGTGTTGGGGTGCATGTTAGAATTAAGGAACTGTGAGGACAGTGTGTGTAATCACATACTTACCTCTCAGAGCCTCCCCTTCCTCTAAAAGAAGTTAAAGTTACCCAAATTTCCACAGTAAGTAAATGGCAGAATCTAAATTGGAGCCCGGGCTTTTTTGACCTCAAAGCCCATACTCTTTTTATTGTACCATGTTGCTTATTAGAACCCTAATGGGAGAACAAATTTAAAATTCTGTAAACAGAAATGTTCATTGATTCTAAAATCTAAATGCACTAGGGAAGTGCAGCATTTAGAGGAACCCTGTGGTGAATCTGGATATAAAGCCAGGAATTCTTTTTGTAATTGCACAGTTTGTCTGTATTGGTGTCAGTTTTAATGTTTTATGTCTAGCTTTCTTAAAGCAACATACACCTGTCCTGAGCTGCCCTATGGAAAAGAGAAGCCCATATGTTTTAGAAGAAGAGGAATTTCTAACACTCTACTAACCTGAAATGTTCTCCAAAGACTAAAATAAAAAATCTTCTAGCTGTAGAGTTGAAAAGAATCTTACTTCATGTGTAATTGTAAACGTGGAAAATCCAGTAACCTTTCTTCTGTGAAAGTAGTTTGCGAGCCAGAGATACAGACATGTGGTTTCTTTATGCTGTAGCTTTGTCTTTTCTTTAAAAAAAGAAGTCAAGGTAAATAGGACTGTTTAAATGTTCTTGGTCAAAAAGACAGTAATTTCTGTGGAAAACTGCACCTTCTCAAGAAATAATAAATAATCATGCTGATGCCACTCAGGCATGGGGGCCGGATAAGAAATAAAGACCTGATACTTGGTATCCAGTGCCCCAGTGGGAATATGATAGCGCAAATTAGGGCTGCTAAGGTGTTTAAATGTATAACTCAGAAATGCCCCGGGCAAGAAGCTCCAAGTTAAATATTCTTCCTTCCCTCTTCTCTTCAGCCTGTTAATCTTGCTGTTTCTTCCCACCTGAGCCTCCCCTTGTCTGGAGTGCTCTGAGGCTCCTGATGGATCTTCTTGAGAATAGAGCAGAGCATGTTAAAGATGGCATTGCAGTCAACTATTTTATCTAGGAAGCCTGGAAATTTAGAGAATTTATGTCCAGCAAAAATCTTTGGGAACCACTTGAGAGACCCAATTATTTTAGAAGGGTGTTATGAGCTCTTGCAACCGCCACATCAGAAAAACCCGAAATACATCATTCGCCAAAACTACATTTGACCAGCGTTTACTCTTCCTGCTAGTCGCTAATCTTTCAGAAGTTCCTTTTCCATCACAAAATCTATTCATTCACTCCATCTGGGGCAGTCACCAACGTGGATTAGATTAAAGCAAAAGCCGAATGAAAGAGAAAAGACATATACCTCTGACAGGCTGTGTGGTGCTGCAGGAGACACACATTTTGGAGTCAGGAACGACCTTTCTCTGGGCCACTAGGGACTAATTCTAGAGCATCACTAATTTAATAATAGCTTTTGAGGGAAAAAAAGAAAGAAATACTGCATTAGGTGTACATATTGGTTATGCTGTAGCCTGATTTTAGAAATGTTCAAAAGTGGGGGGGAAATACATCTTAGAATTAAGAACTGTGGTAGCTGAATGCATAACCCTGTGCTTACTCTCTGAGCTGTGCTTTGATGTGGGAGAGGTTGAGGGAAGAGGCACGCAGGGCACCGTGGGAAGGGGCAAGTGTTCTCGAGCTCTGTGTGGCTCTGACATACCCTGTTGACTTAAACAGTCATGTCCATTGCTGCCTGCTCTGGGCCAGCACTGTGCTAGAATCAGGTGGAAACCCATTGAGAAATCAGACTCAGAAAAGGGGGCAATAAAATACGGTAAATTCTCAAGTAGAAGTACATAAGCTACTAAAGCAGCATAGATAAGGGAGTACTTAAAACTACTTGGTGAGGCAGGGGGCTGAGAAAAGATGCTCTGGAGTAAATGATTTGACATTTTTTTTGGAGATTAGTTAGAATTTTGCTAAATGGGTAAGTAAGAGGAAGGACATTCCAGGCAGAGATGTTTTGAGATAGAGTAACAAACCATAGATATCCCAAATTACTGGAGCAAGAACAGGGCAGAGGATAAGCTGCAGAAGCCAGGCAGGGGCCAGATCTGATCGGGCAAGTCTGATGTACTGGAAACCCGAAGAGCCGCGTTCATTTATTACGACCTTATTTATTATGCTTATTATGCAGCAGACATTATGGAGGCACTTAGGAAATTGTTGAAGCCAAGAAGTGGTCCTTACCTTCAAGGAGCTTACTGTGTAGTTGGGGAGACAGACAGGCAGTTTTAATACCATGCATGTGGTAATTGGAAATCAGTATAGGGGCCTGGGTACACGCATCGTGGGATGGGTGCCCTCGTCCAGTCTTAGAGAGTCAGGGAGAACTGTCCTGAGCAGATCCTCCAGGTGAGAGCTGAAGATGGCGGAAAAGATGGTGGCCAGATAAAGAGGGCTGGGAAAGAGCATTCAGGCTGAAGGAATGAAGTGAGAGAGTTTGATGCCTTCGGGAAATCACAATGTAACTCAGTATAATAAAGCAGTAGAGTAGAAGTTAGGAGGGTGGGGCGTGGTGAGGTTGAACTGGTCATTTGGGCGTAGGTCATGTTTGTAAAACCATGCTGAATTTGAACTTTTTTCTGTGGCAGAGGGGAACCATTGAAAGGACAGTGATAGAGTCAGATTTTCTTTTAGAAAGCACACCGTCTGCCTGATAAAAATCAATGAGAGGACATAAAACAGGAGGCAGAGACACTGGTGAGAAGCTTTTGAGGACTCTGTCCAACAGCTGATGAGCCCTGACTTAAGGCATGGAGAGAAGCGAATGGAGCTCAGTTCAGGAAGTGGAGGGAGGGACACCTTAGTAAAGTCTGATTTCTTTCATTTGAGCTGAGTGCACGCTTTGGGGAGAATTGAAATACCCTGGAGCCGCTTCCGGTTCTGGTGTTCATATGAAAACTAGGTGTTGGTAAAAGATAGGCTTTAAAGATTTCTTTTTAATAAAATTAAATGCTTGTTGGAAGAAAATCAAACATTTAGGAAGTGTGTGAAGTAAAAAGTCTGTGAGGGTTTCCTCTGACTTTATTTGATATGAACCTTGTTTTTTTGGTTTTTTTGTTTTTAGTCAATTCACATGCAGATACACATACGGGCTCTAAGTTTCATGTGGGCAGGACCCTGTTTTCCAGTTTTGGGGTTTTTTAAATCACTATACACCTAACATCTAACAGAGTGTCAAATAGAAGAAACTCAACAAATGTTTGTTAAATGAACTCATGAAGAATGTATCCACATAACAGTTTTAAAAAATGATACCATATAATGTTATATGATCTTGCACTTGTTTTTCACTATCACGTCATAAGCACTCTATTAGAGTGACCCCTGCAGTTTTAGCTTTCTAGCTAAATTTATGTAACTTAGATTTCTATTGTTGGACATTTAGATCATTTCCAAATTTTTAGTTTAACATGTAAACGTACAGTGAACAATTTTGTATGAATATTCGTTGCATGTTTGTGGTAGATGTTAAACATGGGATTACTTGTCAGAGGTTCACTTACTTCAAATGTTGAGAAAAACAAATTGCCTTTTAAAAAATTTATACCCATTCTCTGACACTCTAAGAATCTATGAGACCACCTCTTTCCCCACCCCCTTACTAACACTGATGTTATCAATCTTTCATTTTTGCCAAACTGATGGCTAGCAGTTAATATCTCATTTGAATTTGTATTTCTGGGTTTTTAGTGTAAAGTTAAGCATTTTAAAAATGTTTTTATTAGCCATTTATCTTTCTAAAAGATAGTTTTTAAGGCAGTTGTTTTAGTGAGAAGAAAGATTGAGAAGTCTAATTTCACAAAACTATTTTTAAGAAGTATCCTTTAGTTTAAAATACACTTCAACCCACCACCCCCTTTCCTGCTCCAGCAGGTGTATACACACACACACACGCACACACACACACACACACACACACACACACACACACACACACCAGTATGTAGAGAAAAGGCATACATCCAGTCCAGACCATTTTACGTTGTTTGCCTTCTGACCCTTCATTCACCAGCAAAGCTTTTGTTCATGTGTTTGGAGAAAGTTAGCTGGTAATTCACTAGATTCCAGTTCACCTCATTTAGGACCTTATGTTGCCTGCTTTGTCACAGAACTATTTGAAAAAACAGATTTTCTCTTAAATAGTTTATTTAAGTCTGGTACGTGTATATAGTACTTAGAAGATACACCGTAATCTGGAAATCAGAAATGTAGACAAAAAAGTTGTCACCCCTTAACAGGTTTATTTTGGGGAGGCACATCTAAGGACACGTCTGGCAGCATTATGAACAGCACTGGCACCAAGGGCAACTGTAGGGGGTTAATGGGGACCCTGCATCATTCCTTGCCATGTGCCTGGTGAGTTAACTCCTAGAAGTTTCTGGGAATGGCAGCAAGTGGGGAAAAGGCTGCAACCAACAATCAGTGTCACAAAGTGGGGATGACTAATTTGCTGAGGAGACCGTTGAGACAGATGTTTAATTAGCTGAAGTCAGAGTGGATAAATTGGGAGAGGACTGCCTATGCAGAGAGACGCCTCGTTCCCTCATCTCTCATTACCTGGTTGGGTTTTGGTTTTGTCCTTACTGTCTCTTTTTGAAGACGACAGCCTCAGACTCAGGGGAACTGGGAGGGGAGTAGGAGAGAAAGTACCCTTGGTACATCTACTGAACACTTACTGTATTTTTGCATTTAACCCTTACAAAGACCTTGTGAAATGGGCATTATCTATTTTTTATGGTTGAGAAAACAGACTGTGTATTGTGTATATGTGTGTGCATTCTTGTGTGGGTTGCTCATGACTGACATAGGTGAGATTTGGACCTGTACCCCTTGATTTTTAAGCCCAGTGTTTTCCTCTGTACTACAACTTCCCCACTTACAATGTAATGCAAATGAAAGAACTTTCTGGAATAAAAGTAAGCTGTATATTGACAGGAGCTGGTGTCGGACAGGTGTATGTACGCATTTGTTGGAACTGTCACGTGGCACTCATAAAATCTGTGCATATCATTGTATGAAAATTTTACCTAAAAGTACAAAGAGAATCTCAAACAAATATTGGACACCAGTTAAGGTTCTGCTCACTGAATGTACTGATGTCTGCTCTTTGAAATGCATTAAAAAAAAAAAGATGCATTGGTGGCAGATATGTGATAAAGCAAATGTAGTAAAATGCCAATGGTAGGATCTAGGATCAATTTTTCTGTAGTTTAAAAATGTTCATAGAAACCCGGAAAGAGCTCATAAAAATTAAAAGTATATAATTTAGATTCTGCTTATATTAATTAAATTTCTGAAGTTACAGATAGATGTCTTTGTGGCATAGAAAGCACTGATCTTTACTTCCTATAGGATATTTTATCTTTCATTACCTCATATATGAAATGACATCTTTGAGATCACAGTTTCTTCCGTGGGCCTGTGGTTTTCAGCAGCATATAGAATTGTGAATATGATTGTTGTTACCACTTACTGAATATTAAAAATAGGCCAGGCAGTCTGCCAAACACTTTTAAATGATCTCATTTAATTCTTAAAACAACTATTTGAATTGGTTGTTATTTTTGTTTTATAAAAGAGAAAACTAGGGGCACCTGGGTGGCTCATTCGGTTAAACGTCTAACTCTTGATCTTGGCTCAGGTCATGATCTCACAGTTTGTGAGATTGAGCCCCACGTCAAGCTCTGTGCTGACAGTGCGGAGCCTGCCTAGGATTCTCTCTCTCCCTCTCTCTCTTTACCCCTCCCCTGCTCGTGTTCTCTCTCTCTCTCTCTGTCTCTCTCTCTCTCTTTCTCTCTCTCAAAATAAATAAACTTTTAAAAAGAGAGAGAGAGAGAGAGAGGGAACTAAAGCTCAGAGAATCTGTAAGACGTGTCCAGGGTCACACAGCTAGTAAGTTGGAGAACTGGGATTCAAACCCAAAGATAACGATGTCAAAGTTTGTATTCCTTTTTTTAAATTTTTTAGTTATTTTTTTTAATGTTTGTTTATCTTTGAGAGAGAAAGAGCATGAGTGGGGAAGGGGCAGAAAGAAAAGGGGACAGAGGATCTGAAGCAGGCTCTGCACTGACAGTGGTAAGCTCAGTGTGGGGCTCAAACTCACAAACTGTGAGATCATGACCTGAGCCGAAGTTGCACACTCAACCGACTGAGCCACCCAGGCACACCTCCCTTTTTTTTCTTTTTAATGTTTATTTATTTTTTGAGAGAGAATGCACAAGCAGGGGACGGGCAGAGTGAGAATGACAGAGGATCCGAAGCAGACTGCGCTGACGGCTTTGGTGCTGACATCCCCAAGCCCAATGCGGAGCTCAAACTCACGAACATCAAGATCAAGACCTGAGCCGAAATCAGATGCTCAACTGATTGAGCCACCCAGGTGCCTCCAAAGTTTGTATTCCTAACTGCTAGGCTGTACTTCCTCCCACTGGCTAAGGTCCCAGGGTTCACACGTCAGTGGAGGCAGGTTCACTTTTCTCTCTAGAGAGACCAAGTGCACCTTCTTCATGTGGATGTGGCAGCATGATTCAGTGGAAAGAGTACAGGCTTTGGACCCAAAGCAGCCCGAGTCTCCACCCTGGCTGTGCCCTTCGGTCCAGTCTAACCTTGTGCAAGGTTAGACAAGTCATCAAACCTTTGTCACCTCAGTTATCTTTTCTGTCAACAGGGTAATAATACCTACCTGGCAGGGCTGCTGTTTTGACTAGTTGCATAGAAAACAGTTGATAGCAAGTGTTCACTGGATGTCAACTGCCTTTGTCCCTATTGCTACTACCACACCAGGCACATCATAAAATCTGGCGTTTTAGGTTTTGATTTACTTCCTTTTCTACCCATGTGACTTGGCCTTTGCCTGCAGCTTTTGTTTGCAATGAATGAAGTCTACAGAAAGCTTATACCAGTGATAGAACCAGACTTTGAATTGTGTTTGGATATGGATCTGCTGGAAACACCCTGTATTTTGAACAAGTAGAAAGCTAGATCCAGAGAGCAAGTTGTAATGATTTTTGACTAACACGAAAACCCAGATCAGGCATGTAGGGGGTCCTAATGGTCACAAGGCTCATTTGTCAAGTAGCTTACATCAGCAAATTTAATTTGCTACAGCAAAGAGTCTAGAGAGAAAGGGAACAAATTACAGTTACCTGTAACAAACATGTTTACAGGTGATTATAAAAAGCCTTTGTAGGAACAGCCGAAGAGTTCACAGAGCCTGTTGCTTCTTCCAAGAAAACATTTAAAAGAGGAAATATAATGAAACACCAGAATGATTTTTGAGGAATGATTCTAGAAGTTACATAGAGGTCTGGAGTGCTGTGTCTGCCCCTTACAGCCTTGTCTCCCCCAGAGGAAACAGAAGGTCCCTTTCTTTAGGCAGGCCACTCATGCATTTATCCTGTTAGTAGCTGTAAGGAGAGCTCTTCGTCTGCCAAGGTTGAGTCGAGCCACTTGCAGTGAAAAATCATCGCTTTATATGGGCTACGTCCCCACAGAAGACCGCTTTCAGACCAGCCCAGAGACCTGACACCCCCAGCTTCTATCTCACTGCTTTTAGAGGCCTGACACTAGAGCTGGTCTTCCCCCATAAGCAGTTTGAAAGGCAGTTTTACCAATTGCAATGACACCTTTCCACAATGAGTTTTTCCTTTTTGAGTATGTTACAAATACCGGTACTTTCTATAAGACCGTTAAGTGCATTAAGAAAAAAAGAAGAAGAAAAATTGCTCGTCAATCAGGGCATTTCTTTTTCTGCCTTACAATGACAGTACCCAGAGACAAAGAGGACTTAAGATCAGGAAACGGCATTGGAGTGGCACTATGAGGCAGGTCCGGGGAGAGGACGTATCAGCACCTACTTCTCATTACCCTGCTACTGATCACAGTGGGACCGTCAGCAAAGTGGATAGATTGTACCGTGCCATCAAACCAATTTTTCAAATGGAAAGTCGGTGAGATGTGATTAAAGCCCAGGTGCTGCAGAAGATATAAGCCGGTCTATTGGAGCTCCTCAGTCTTCCCCAAAGCTGTCACAGGATCAGAGAAATATCAAATCATAACGAATGCCAGCTTTCCTTTTTTGTTTTATTTTATTTTTTTTTTTTTGTACACTACATTTAGTAGAACAATGTGAATTAAGATACAATTAAGACAAACTATGACTTAAGTCTAAAGAATCCGGAGGGTCATGAAGATCTCTCAAACACAGTGTGTCCAAATCCAAACTCAGCACTCAGTAAATATTTATGGAGCTCTGCTACATTTTAGGCCGCGAATAAGGATGGCCTGTTCTCAGCTCTCATTTTAGTAGGGTAGATGGTCAATAAAAACAGACCAACCAAGATACATTTGATAGACTCGTTTCTGGCTTTTGCCTGTCCTTCTTTGAGTCTCCAGTTTTGTGAGTGCCCCTCCTGAAAGGAGTCCCCCTTGCCCTCACGATCAGGCATTACCTCAGTCTTTCCACTTTAGCAAGTTTCCATGCATCTGCTAGTTGACTACCAACACCACTCCCTGATTTAGGGAGATGTGGACAGGACAGCAGTGGCCGGGTCAATTCATGAGCAGTCAGTGACTTGCGGTGTCCAGATCAACAGTGTAAAGAAAGAGGTACAGGCTGTATCTCATGCTTTGGAAACTGCTAGAGAGAACACTGTCCCTCAGCCGCTTAGCTCTGCATCAGAGGACCCATGGGCCTGCCGCAGTGAGTTCCTAATACATTGATCTTGCCAGATGTTAGTGAGTACCTTACCAAGTAAAGGGACGAGAACCCTCCATTTTCCTTTGGAATGGGGCGATTGAGCTTTCATTTGAGTGAAATGAGAGTGCTTTGTGGAGAACAGGTTCCTTTGTGTTTGCCACCACTGTAGCTGGCCTGGAGTTGGTGACCAGCATGTTTTGTGGAACGAGCTAAGGAGAAGCAATGAAAGCCGATCTGCAGCCCACAGCTGCTTCACTCCCTGCCGGCCCAGGCCCAGGGCCACCCACTTTCTAGTCAAGAATAGATTCATTGCACTTTGATTATTGGAGATCAAACTTCCTCCAAGAATTAAATCATCGAATGAAAATGTAAATGTCTTAGAAATGAGACGCAATGCACATCAGTTGAAATTAGTGTTGCCTCCCAGGTTCCCTTAATGACCTGAATCTCTAATGAGTCCTTGGGGAGCCAGTGGAATATCGCAAAAACAGACATTTTAAGCATTGATAATCAAGTAAGGGTGCCCAACAGGAAGAAGCTATTGCATACACTGTACTACAGAAAAAGAAAATTAAAGCAAATTCACTTTCCAAAAGCAGGGTGTGGATGCGTGAAAGATGGAGCACGCGCTAATTCCTCATCTTCCGTAGCAGAAGTTAATACATACTCTCTGATACTTATGATCATTTTTAAAACAGCTGAGCGAGAATGCTAATAAAAAATAGGAAGATGAATACAAGGAGAAATAGCAAAAACTTTTTAAGGTCATTTCCTGTAAGAACGGATTCAGGGATGTGCAGGGAATCAACTTTTTCATTATAGGACTGTGGTATGATTTACTTTTAAAACTGTATGTACCGGTGATCCTTGACCAACATGGGTTTGAAGCGCATGGATCCACTCGTGTGGATTTTTTTACTGTACTGTACTGTAAATGTATTTTCCTTGTTATTAGCATCTTCTTTAGCTTGCTATATTGTAAGAATACAGTATGTGATACATACACCATACAAAATATGTGTTAATCGACTGTTTATGTTATTGGTAAGGCTTCCAGTGAACGGTAGGCTATTAGTAGAGTGTTTGGAGAGTCAAAAAGTTATATGTAGATTTTCGGCTGTGTGGGGATTAGCGCCCCTAACCCTGGCGTTGGTCAAAGGTCAACTCTACGTGTTCCTTTGGTAAAAGTAAAAATTTTTTTTAATTTATAAAAAGAAGACTGCTTATTTTCAAAATCTAGAGCTGAGAAAGATTTCTTTCTTTCCCTTGCTTACATGGACTTGCTTCATTTGGTAACTTCCTTTCTCTTAAAAGCCACAATCCATTTTATTGTGTTGGATGTCAGTTTTCTGTGAGAACACTGTTATTAAATAGTTGCTTCCCATTACAAACATCTCCAAACCTTTCAAAACCAAAATGTTATATGAGTATAACCATTATATTGTGATTTTGCCAACATCTTGTCTCTGTGACCTGTATTTTCCGTAGGTTAAAGCACAGGCTATTAGCTGAGTACTCCTGTCCCATTCTAAGAATGACTAATATCTCAAATATAAATGAAAACAGCTGCTTTTCCATAACATTAGAGTTCCAAACAGCTGTCACATGTACATTTTGACATTCTTTTTTTTTTTTTTTTCTTTTTTCCAAATTGGGACAAAAGTTCGTTTACTGAATCTACTAATCTGGTTAAGTATATATCATCTAACTTCTATGGAAAGGTGGAGAGGAGGTCACAGAAAAACCTCTCGAGCTAGAATGTAGCCATCTCCAAAGACTCAAGTTTAGTTAACATAAAAACCCTCTGATGAGACCCCTCTGTGCCAAGAACATAAGGTCCGTAAGGGCCTGGCGGTGGCTGCCGCACCACTGCTGCCCTTGCCAGAGAACCTGCACCTTGGTGGACAGCCATTGTTCTCTCTCTGGCTGGAGAGATGTGGAGCGCCACCCCCTTGTCTCTGGAAAGCCTGAATCTGTGCTGTCTCATCTTCTGCACCCCTTGGAGGGTTTATTTCAGGGGCTGCTGTTGTGAATCAGAAGACCATACTCCCTCTGTTGGCTTAAAGTTGGCCCCGCCACTACCAGCTAGGTGACCTTGGTCCAGTCATTCGCCCTCTCTGAGTTGCTTGCTTTGTTTTGCTCTTCAGTAAAATAAAACCACAACTAGATCACAGACTACTGGTTGGTAGTTGTAACTGTGGGAGAGCTTAATCCCTGAGTTGAAGAACCATCTCCCCGGCTCTGCTCTTGTTCCTGTTACACTCTTTCTAGCTCTTTGATGAGTTTCTTTCCCTGTTTGAACTTCATTTTCCTCGTCTATAAATGAGAATAATACTATCTTCTTTATGGCATTGTTGTGAGAATTAAATAGAAATCCAGGTGAAACACCAAACACTTAGCTATTACCATTTTATTACTAAATGGTAGTCCTGCCCCCTCCCTTCAATTTCATTGTTATGAGACCCAGTCATACTCACCGTTTTGTGATCTAACACTTTGTTTTTTATGAGTGTGACTGCTTTGAGTCATGATTCAACAGAGACCCTAGCCGCGAAGGGACCCAGCTCAGATTTAGTCTACATTACGTACGGCCCAGAATGTGTGCATCTGTCTGCCCAGCTGCTCATTTGAGCTTTTCCAGGGGTCTGAGGCCCCTTGTCAGAGCAGCAAAGCATCAGTGAGAACATAGGTATGCACATGTAAGAGTGACCTGGCATTCCTCTGGAGCACTCTGCATCTGGGGCTGGATATGCAGAAGGGTTAAAAGCTGGAGAAACTTTTGTCATAAATTTCCTCTTCAGCAGGACTTCCCAGGGAACATCTGACATTAGGAGAGAGGAAATGCTGATTGGCCTCAGAGTCAGCTGAAGGAGACAGGAGCTGCAGTGGAAGCTGCTGGATTTACTGTTATTAGCAAGGCAAATGGAAAGCCAGCAGGGCAGCCCAGCTCCCAGATAATAGATGTAACAAGAAGGAAAGCTCCCAGGAAGGAAGATGGCTGGCAGCCACGACTCCTCTACCTCCTCTGCTGCCTTTTCTTTCCATTGCTTTTACCTTTTTGTTTCGTGTGTTTAGCACAAGGAGAAGCATACTTTAGCATCTTAGGTTATAAGTCACAGCTGGTTTAAAGTAAAACAGGATCTATAATTCAGCTTCTTACTGGCTTGATAGATTCATAGTTGAACATGGTGAAATGTGTAAAATTGTGTTGATATAGTATTAAGAAGTTGCCATTTATTGAGCACTTACCATGTGCCAGACTAAGTGCTTTACATGTGTTATTATCTCATTTAACCCATATAACAACTTCATGCTTTAGAAATGATCATCATCCCCAACTTAGAGATAAAGAAACAATGTGCTTAGAGCACTTAGGTAATTTCCCAAGGTCTTAAAGCTTAGTGGAGCTGGGATTTGAACCGTGCCATTAAGGTCCTACCAGTCCAGTGGAAAGTAAGCAAGAGCCCAAATGGCTATTATGGGGCCAGACAGGGTACTGGCAATAAGAAAAGTGCTTACTGAGTCCTGAAATGCAGTGCTAACTGGGACAGTTGTGGTTAGAAGGAAGATGGGCAGGCAGAGGGGAGCCGAGTTAGCAGGCGGAGATGACATCTGAAGGGCCTGATCCCCCAAAGCAGGGAGCAGGGCAGATGGGCAGTTGATCCCTGAGGACCACAAGGAATGAGGGGGAACGGCAGGTCGTGGCAGCAAGGACCAGGGAAACAGATGATGCTCGGCATCACAAAGAGCCGTGTCCTGTGCAGGGTCAGGTCACAAAGGCAACAGGTGAGCAAAACTCCTATTGTCAAGATTACCTCTGGAAAAAAAAATCCCTTTAAAAATGCCTGTGAGAGGCCAGCACACTGTAGGTTTTCTCATTAACTCCAACGCAGCGAGCTTTTGTTTTTCTAGCATGAGAACCAATGAAAACTAAAAATACATATCTTTAAATGCTAAAATCAAACTTGGCACAGAAAGATGCTCACACTATAAGAGGAGCTACGCAACAGACACCGGCATCCACCCAATTAATTCAGTAAGTCATTCATCAGACGTTTACCAAGCTCTGTAGTTGCAGCGATGACTAAGGCTCCCACCTCCCATTCACCTTCTTGTGGTTTATTGAATCACCAGGAAGACATGGTAAGTGGGATTCTCCAAACTATTTAAATTGTTCTCTTGGTCATTCCTCACTCTCTCTTTTTCCTCATTTTTTACCAAACAAGTACAGGTGAATTCAGATAAATTAAATGTGTGACTTGTATACAAAGAGATCCAGGCAGTAGGCGACATCAAGAACAGGCCCAGTTTCCTGAGAGGCACACTGAGGACCTAGCAGGGTACTAGACCCAGGGCAGGGTTCTGGGCAGGACTGGGCTGGGGGCAAGGGCAGTTACCTGAATGAGACGTTAAGGTCAAGATCAGATTTCAAGGAAGGAAATCTTGTTTGGGTTGGCCTCAAAGTGCAGAAATCCTCTTGCCTTAGAGCCGAGCCTGCAGCGAGAGGAATGTTAGGTGATGCAGTTTTCCCTATTGTGGGAAAAGAAAGTGGGCCATTCTGGGAGTCTTGTCAGGGCCTGATGTTGTTATAGGACTCAGTCAGAGAAAAGCATATGCAAAGAGTTGTGGAGGCCAGATAAGACTTAGGGAATGACCATAAAAGGGATGTGGTTTGACAGACTGCTAGCAGGCGGTGTGGATGAAGAGAGCCATGATACTATGCACTGAACAGGAAGGAGACCAGTTCTGCTGGCTCATAGAGGACATAGATGGGCAAGAAATTAGGATGAATAGAAGGTCTGGAGAGTAGGGTAAGGAAGTTGTGAGAGGATTTTAAGCATAAAAGTGATAGCCTTAAGAGTTGGACTCCAGAGATCCCCCTCTGACAATTGGAGGAAGAATGGATAGCTGGAGGCCAGGAGATGAGTTGGGAAACCATTACTGAGGGCTGGACGATAAGCAGTGCAGAGGAGATGTGTTAAGTGGGTAGAGTCTGTGGAACTTGGGAGTTGACTTCACGTCAACAAGGAGGAAGGCTGTGTAAGAAGTATTCCAGACTTGCGAGTGCCTCCTCATTCACGACTCTGAATCCTTAGAGGCCAGAATCAACCTTCATGATCTCTGCATCTGTAGTGCATAGCCCAGGACTTGGCACACGGTAGGTTCAGTAAATGTTTGATGAACAACTGAGATAATCCATTGGAGACTTGTGGTGTCATCATTGGAAACCGAGTTACAAGGAAAAAGAGCTGGTTTGAGTAGAGAAGGTTCATGAGTTTGTAGTTGATTATCCTGTACAATTAGAATCAAATAGGTGCTTGGAGTTCTCTTCATTCCTGCAAAGACAGGCCTGAGTCACTTATTGTCAGCAGTACTTCCTTGGAGAGTTGGTGGATGTCCCTAAGAGGCCCTGCAGCCTTTTGTCCCGCCCAGGGTTAGAACCCCTTCCACCAGGGTCACTGGCCCCCAGCTGTTTATAAAATGCTGTCATTCCTGGTACCTGGAATCTGTTCAGTAGCCTGTCTAGTATATACAACTATTATCTCCATTTTCAGGGGAGGAGACTGAGGTTCAGAGAGGACGTGGTTTACCCAAGCCAGTCTCTGCCATAAGCAGATTTGAATAGAAGTCTTCAGATTCCACTGGATCGTAACAAAGTCTGATGATTGAAAACAGTTGGCCCTAAGCCCTCTCTCCATTGACTTAGGCTGGAGTCACCACTTTTATATAGCTCAGAAAAGGCTACAGACAAAGTCTCCTTCTGGTTGTTTCTATTGTTTTTGTCCTTAGGTGTTTGTGACTAAATTCACTAATTTTGCTGGCTGTCAAGGCTGTGTTAAGGAAAATGGGTTTGAACTGCTGTGGTTTTTGAGTACTGGACTGGATGTCAGAAACCTTTGCCATCACGGGAAATTCTGTCACTCTGGATTTACTATCTGCTCCCCACAGCTGAATTCCTCAGCAGTGTGATTTAGCACCCTGGCTCCCCATCAACCAGTTTTGGCATTTATTTGAATGCATTACCCCACTGGTTTCCATAAACTATTTTACAATTGTTTAAAATAAATGACTGTTTATTTCCACAAAAACCATCTGTATTTCTTTACAGAGTAGCAGATAACTGTACGTAAAATTTGGTAATGTCACAGTGACTCAAGTTAAGAGAAACAGATTAGATTGAAAAATTGGATGCTAAGGGACAGTGTTAAAGGTTTCCATCCTCTCTAACAAGTGATATCTGGATTTAAAGGAAGGGAAAAAATGTTTCTCTTTTAAAAGTAATATCAGGCCTCCTTTCTCCAAAGGGAAGTGCATTCATGCCAGCTGGATAGGAGCAGGATAGGGACTGTGAGCATTCCTCTGCCCCTTCAGCACTCTCTCTGCCTGGGGTGGTGTGGAAGAGGCTCCTGTCCAGTGGCTTCCAGCCTTCTCCAAGTTTTGGCTTGTCCATGCCGTACCTCTTCTCGTTCTGACGTTGAGTGGATTCCCGGGCCTGTGTGTTGTAGTTCAGAGATCACTGGCAGGAAGCTCAGTGGGGCAGGTTGCTGTGGGGAGAGAAGAGAGGCCTGGCTGAGGGAACTGAGCTGATGGGGAGGCAGGATTGGCCCCTGACAGTGGTGGTCTTCCATTCTCCAGCCAGTGCCCAAAACAGCACCGATCTACACCAGCCCCGCCCATCCCCAGGAAGCCCAACCAACCCCAACCCAGAGATGGAGCTGTCTTGTGATTATCGAAGCAGTGGGGACACATGGAATCAGTTGGAGGTGGACCTCCCAGTCTGCTTTGGAGGAGGAGGTAGGTAGTCAAGGTGGTAGCCAAGCAAGCTGTGTTCCCACTTAGTCACCGAAATATACACTGAAATACACCTTTTGCTGTGACTGTCCCGGGAATGCAGAGATACTGAAATGTGCACTCCAACCTCAGTTTGCATACAGTTAGCACAAGAGCCAGGTCCAGCCAGAGATCTGTTTAGCTGGGTCACACAGAGCAGTCCAGAGGCAGTGGCACTTAGGCACTTTGGACTTGCTGAGTAGGAGGGAGCGAGCACCAGAGACATGAAGAAACAGGAAGATGACTTCAGACAGAGGGACTATGATGAGCAGAGCACAGGGGGTTGAAACTGCATGGTTTGGGGGATATTTCTGGATTATTGTGTCATTAGGTGGGAGTTGAGAGGCGATCAGATCTGCCATCAGTGTGGCAGACCTTTAGAGGTTCCAGCCTCTGCTGAAGAATCATACCCCACTCCCCGCCCAGTGAAGTCTGGAAAGCAGAAGCAGAAACCCAGACTTGTGATCTATGGAGTCCTTGGAACAACTCTAAGAGGGAGATACTGTTATTATTCCTCTTTTACAGGTGGGAAAGCAAGGCATAGACAGTTTAAGTAACTTGCCCAGGGTCACATAGCTAGTAAGTGGTGGGACTGGGAATTCGAACCCAAGCAGTCTGGCTGATAAGGAGGTCAGCGGGCACTGCAGGGCGCTCCCTAGAACACACACACACACTCGAACTACTGAGTTTAGGGCAGGGATCAAATCCACACCTTCTTCCTGTCCTTCCAAGGTGCAGGGATAGACCCCTATCACACCGTCTCTTGTCTCAAAGCCTGAGTGGAGGCATCAGGACAATCCCAGAAGGAGGCTGAATAGGCCAGACGGAGACAGTGGGGAGTCGCCCGTTGCTTTCCACAGCCCATCTAGAATCCAGGAGGCAGACAGGGCAGGCATAGTTGTCTAGCCTGTGGTGATAAGAGAAGCACATGGGCAGTCTGACCCTTGGTCTGCAGTCATGGCCTCTCTTTGTGAACAGCCTGGCCTCAGGTATTCCAGTGATTTTCACCTTTCCTGCCCAGCTCCTTTGGGCAGCTCTAGATAGCTCTGTGGTCCCCCCTGTGGCCTGACTCTGGACCATGGGAACCCGTGAAAACGCTCTGTGCCATTTTAGTTCCTGGCCCCCCAGCTGCTTACATGTCTCTCCAGTAGCCCCTGAGCCCCCATAATCTGTGAGGAGCCAGAGATGATGAGAGGAGGCTCCAGAGGCCAGAGTCCATAGCGATCCTAGCTGGAATCACCTCTAAAATTATTTAACCTCATTTTTTTTAATTGGATTTTTAATGACAGAAGTGATACCAATGCATGTCAAAAATCGAAACAAGATAGAAATCCATAAAGTAAAAAAGCAAAAGCCTTTGTCTTTGCTACCACCCCATCCTACACACAAAGGTGATTCTGGTTAACTGAGTAACTGTGAGAACAATCTGGCTGATATCTTTCCAGATTGTGTGTGGGTGTGTATTTTCAACAACAACGCTTCACACACACATATAAATGCACTTACATAATAGCTAGAGTTTTATTTTATTAATATGGTGCATACTCTGTACATTCTCTATCTTTTTTAATTTAATAATGTATCATGGAAATCTTCCCGTGTCTTATTAACTTAGTTTATTTTTTTCCTCAGGTACATAACATCCCAGTGTACAGATATACTGTAATTTATTTAATCATTTCCTGCTGGAGAATATTTAGGCTGTGTGCAATTTTTGATTTTACAACAGTGCTGCAGTGAACATCTTTGAACATATATCATTGTGTACTTGGAGTAATGCTCCTCAGGATAGATTCCTTTGTTGGGTCAAGAGTCAAGGTTGTTCAATTTTAAACGCCACCTTGTTGAAGTCATTCTATTGAACAAAGATTATTGAGCACCACCAGAGAGCCTGTTGCTGTGCTGGAGCTCTTGGAAATAGAGTTGGTTTTATTAAAAAGCCCCTTCACCCTCATCTTCAAAGATTTGCAGGAGTGGGGGGGGGTAAACAATGACAAATAGGCAGAAATGCTTCTAATCCAGCATGCTCCATACACCCGGAGAAGCAAGGCCCCAAGGAAAGAGCCCTCGATTCTGACAGGGATTCGGGCAGGGCTGCAGAGAGGAGGGGAGATGCCAAAAGGTGTGCCTCCCTACTCCTCCCGGGAGCCCATCTGTGAGGCTGGGTGTTCAAGAAGAAATTTGTTCTAAAGAATTATGATGCTCCTGCATTTTCTCCTACACAAAGAAGGAAATCTCGGCTGTACGCCCTTTCCTTTCCTCCTCTTGGCACTTTCTGATTGATGATTGGAAATGATGGCAATACATAAACTATTTTTCTTTTTATTTTATGACCTGGTAATAGCAGTAACATATTTCCAGTAAATGTTTTCTATCGCAATAAAAAAGTTGTAACAAGACTAGAAATGGGTATAGTTAAACCCTAAAGAAATCATACTTTCAGAACTGTGGATTGAGGCAGTAACTCTGTAAATCATTTAACTTAGAGAAAGGTCCCCTCCACCCCAAAAAACTCAGGGCAAGCAGCTGGTGTTCACTCTGAGTGCTCGTTGGATAGATGCCTGCTATGCGGGCTGGGGGAGCCTCCAGTTTTGACCCCCATAAGACCCAACTGCTCTCTGTCTTCCCACCTAGTTTCCCACCCAACAGCTTTACTCCTTTCTGAACCAATAAATCATCTCAACCTTACAAGTCTTTTTTTCAACCCCCAAATCAAGAAGATTCTAGTACGCTCTATGTGGAATACAGTGTGGTAGTGTGGTTAAGAGCACGGGCTCTGGAATCACACACCTGGATTCTTGTCCTGGACACGCTGTGGGCACATGACTTAACCACTCCACATTTTTTTTCTCCTCTGTAAAAGGAGGACGATAATGGGGCCTCCCTCATAGAGTTTTATGATTCAGAGTGCTAATGCATGTAAAGTGCTTTGTTAAGGGCCAGGAGTCCTCAGTGTCGCTTACTGTTGTATTTAAAAAAAAGGGTAAATTGATGATTTTATTAAATTTGCAAAGCAGTACAACCACCAACATTTATTGAGTGCTTATTACGTCGTAGGCACTGTGTTACACAATCTTTGCAGTTACCCCACAAAGGTTTAGATCAGCTAATGTGCCCAGTGTCACATGGCTTGTAAAAAAGCCAATATTTTAATCAAGGTCTTTCTGACTCCAAAACCATTGTCTAACCGCCACATGTCCACCTGCTAGGATTAGATACTCAGCAGGAGCAGAGATGGTAAAACTGGTTAAAACTCCTCAAAAGTAGTTCTGTCTTACACAGTCATGGCCTCCTTTGGCTAACGAAGATTCTGGAGCAGATAGTGTTGAGAAACTATGCTCTAAGAACTCCACAGTCAGGCAGAAGAAAAAAAAAAAGGCATTTCCTTTCCTAATTGCAGGCAGAGCAGCCTGCTTCTCAGCTGGTCCTTGTTTAGGGCCTGTGACTCTTCAGAGAATGAAGGTCTGCTTTTTCTGGTTGTCCGGTGTCCTTAACATGCTCTAAAAATTAGGCCTTTCCAGCCTTTGTCTTTAATTTCTGATTCTAGCTGACACCTTCATTAATGGTCCAGTACAAGCTTTCTGTCAACTTGAAGACTACTGTGTAAAAGTGGTTTTGCTGTCCTATCAATAATGGTCATAATTTCCCCAATACTCTCATCAGCAGTGAATTGAGTCTTGCAGCAAAGAAATGGAAACCCCAGTGCAGTGGTTTTAAAGTGATTTGTCTTGTAGACGGCGTCTTATTTCAGTAAAATCAGGTCAGTGCGGCACTGCTGGGTCAGATGTAAGTCTGATACAAATTACTTGGAGGAAATTGATCATTTGAACGTTAGGTTATTTTTAACTACTGTAGCTTTTTAATATCTCTTTTTTTTTTCCTTTATTTACATCTGTTTTAATAAACTTTAACCATCATCATCAGGCATATTAAATGTCTTCTCAATTTCAGCCAAGCCTGTGAGGATAGGAAAGAGTACCCTCTACCCACCCCGCAGGAGTGACCTTCCCTGCACAGTTTAGGGGTTTGCCACAGTTATGGCCTTGTTTAAACACTTAAGCCCACTCCTCCTCATCCGCCGGCTGGCCCCCTTACTGGGGTTTGTTTATTGCACAGACTGGCCCCTTGACCAGTCTGTTCTTCATTGCTATTGAAAGTTAATGGGGGCAAAATTGCATTCCCAAACATTTGAACCTGAAGTGGCCAGGGCCGAACTTAGTTGATCTCTGGTGATCGGTTCAATTTAGTTACGATTTTTTGCCATTAGGCTGGGGCTGAATGATGGTGATTTGGTTGAGGCCAAATGTCTGAAGAAAATTGGCTCTCTGATAAGAGTGCTGTTATCAGAGGGGGCTCCCTTCTCATTTACATTTAGATGAGTATTGATTATTTATTTACTCAGAGAAGTGAGATTCGTTTCCAATCTTATCTTTCTCGTCTCTGCTTGTCAGCAGAAAGAGAGATAGAGCTCCTGACATCAGGCCAAGATAACAGCACTTTGTAGTAAAGATAAAAGTTGGAATGGGCCTTTTTCTAGTCTTGACTGAAAGGATAAGTTTTAAAAATTAGAACTGATGGGTCATGCTTTCAAAACCTTTCCTGAAGGTTTTGCAGTTTAACTAGGCAGGAGAATTGGTTTATTGGAACAGCCTTGGTCTTTCTTCTTTTGTAATAGGAATTGTATTTAATTTGATTATATTCGGCTGTTTCACTGAGAGCAAATTGTGTATTGGCTCAGAAGAGGCTAAAGTGTGACCTTATTGTCATGTCAGCTTGTTCCTTTTTTATTATTTAAATTCCAAATTATCCAATCTGAGCCTCAGAGGGGGTATAAGCTACAGTGGCTATCACTTGAATATAATTCAGTGCTTACATTAAGATCAAGCAGAAAATGATTATAGTCTCCCCTAGAGGAAGAGTTGTAAGTGATGGCACTGACACTAAATGCAGATATTTTAGAATAGCTGATGTTGGGTCTGGGCTCTGATATTGACAGCGTCAGCTTGTCAGGGGTGGCTTTGGCTCAGTGAGGAACTCGGGATTCAGCCAGCCCCTGCCGTAGAGCAGGCAAGGCTTGGCACAGTTTGCCTCGAATGGACCTCCCTGCCACCAGTCTCCTCCAGCCCATTACCCACAGTGTCACCGGAAGAATCTTACCACAGTGTAAAGCTGATTATGTCACTTCCCTGCTCTGGTAGCATCTGTTGCTTATAACAGAGAATCCAAATCTTGACTGACAGTCTGGGCCAAGCCTGCCAACCCACTTCCCCCCGCACCCCAACACGAGCCTAGGCCTTGTCCACACTGAATTTCCCTCAGTCCGTGTGGGCTCTTCAGTCCCTCCTTGCTTTTGGACGTGGTATTCCCTCTGTAGAAATGCGCTGTTTCCCCTGGGTCATCTGGCTCTGAGTCCTCCTTCAAGACTCTGCTCAGATGTTTCCGTCTTGGGGAAGTGGAAGTTCGGTGCTTCCCTCTTCTCTGTTTCCACAGCACCTTGCCGGTCCCTGCCTGAAGGGGAGCACTGATTGGGCTCTTTGGATAATAGCTGCTCCTGGGTCTTGCCACCTCCCCCAGCCTGCCTGAAGGCAGGAATCACTAATTATTCACGTCTGTGGCTGGGACATTGTTGATGCTTAGAATATGTTTGTTCTATGGACATGCGGTTGGCATCGTAACTTCGCCTCTCCTTTGATACCTGTGCTGCCATGCTCAGCTCTGTGACCTTTACTCATCATTTTTAGACTATTTTTGTAGAACCTAAGCCTAGGGAACCTTAGGAATCCTGGCTGCCAAACAAGTCTCTCATCTTGTAGCTTAAAAGCAAACCTGTTTAAACAGATACGTACCCTCTCCCACCCTACACCCCTGCCTGGGACACACATGAGAAAGGATATGACATCTGCTTTGACGCAGCATTCCCCGCCACCATGTATCGTCCCTTAATAGGGCTGTTAGCCTGTTGGGACTCTTGGCCTAGGGGGTATACTTGCACCTCCCACAGCCATCTCTGTTCCAGCCTGTGCTAGCAGGAACAGCCGCCAGCACTGAGCACTGTGCTAAGGAGTCAAGAGATCGTCTCTTCTAATCCTCACAGCAGCTTCTGAGGAAGTTCTTTTATCCTCATTTTACACATGAGAAAATACACAGAGATCAAGTAACTTCCCCAGAATGCATATCTGGTTGTGTTACTCCCTGAGAGGGTGCAAGCACCTGGAGTTTCCTGCTCAGAATCCAGCGTTTCCTCTCACTGGCTCATACTTCATCTTTTTCTGGCTACAAGAAGCTCTTTCAGATTAAAGCAGCTCTTGAAGCTGGTGAATGAAAAATAATTGACATGAAGGCACATCCGCAGAAGTATTCCACCTTCGACTTCCTCATTTTTCTCCAGACAGGTTTCTTCAGACCCTCAAACTTGTTCTGATGCTCAGCAATAATAACGATAGGTTCATTCATTTATTTATGACTTCAATCCAAAGAGCATTTGGAACATATACACCCTTACAATAGGATAAAGATACATGTATTGAACAACTACATGAAAGGAAAAGGAAAATAAAGATCCAGAGGGTTCATTGTCCTGGAAATGCGTGCCCAGTCAGCACAGTTGGGTCACATGTTTAATGCTGAGCTTCCTAACGGGCAAAGGAGAAAGGGACGCTATCAGTTAGTGACAGGATTTGTGTTAAACTGTCTAAAGATACAAAAGAGCAAGCCAGTTGCCCCAAGAAAGTGCAGCTTTTACCGAGAGGTCTGAAGGAAGTTTCTCCCCTTATTTCTTTAGAAATAAGATGCAGAATGGTTGAGGCTATGGTCTCTCTCGTGGGGCTTCTACACTTGCCTCCCGTTGAATTTCAACTCTCAGCTGGCTCTCAGCTGTTGAGGAATTGTGTGCTAAAACCTTTTATGTTTCAGCCAAGGATTGAAGGGATAGAGGAAGCTGGACTGACCATGTATGTATCCACCGTCCAACAGATACTACAGATTTTCTTTGAAACTTATGTGCTGAGATGTTTGCCTCAGGTTTACAAAATCCCATCAAAATCCTGCCTGGGTATTATAACTTGGAACCCTCCCAAAGTGCCCAGAGCAGTATTTTGTTCCTAGACTGTCCAGTGACATGGTGTTACTGCAGTAAATACATCATTGGAATGCCCAAGCAGGCTTCCTTGTCGCTGCATAGTAACTGCTTTGCGGAATCTTCCTTTTGTGTCCACATCGACTGTGAAGTAGAAGGCATGTGGCTTCATGCGCAGCTGTGACATCTTAAAGCCTCTTTGCAAAGGTGGATGTTGCCTTGAGAGCTATGTCCTGTACCTTGTGAAAGAGACTTTTATATTTCATAAAATCATTTCCTTAGCAAAAATTTATTAATAGAAACTGACCTCACAGCTTGTCTTTTTAAAATGGTTTTGGCTGCTGTTTTCTCTTTTCTCCCATGTCAGCTGCCTGAAAATTAAGCATTTGATAGAAACTGTAAGTTGATAGATGTAGTAGGTCTGGGTTGTCATAATCTTGATTATCATTACCAGACTTTTATTAAAAACTCGTTATGAGGGAGGCGATGTGGTTCATACATGTTGCAGAGTGCAGCCCTGGCTATGAATCCTAATCCCACCACTTCCTCTGGGACCTTGAGCCAGTTATTTAGCCTTTGTAAGCCCCAGTTTCTTCCCGTATAAAATGGAATTCATATTCTTTACATCCTAGGGTGACAAATCAGGCGATCTCTATAAAAGGTCTGGTAGAGTACGTGGCACATAGTAGGCCCTGTTAATGTTATGATCTCTTAGTTTTGGTACAGTCCTGTGTTGAGGATGTGGATGACAATTGACACTAGGTAGCACTATTCACGTATCCAACACTGCTCTGCTTTACAACTATTAACTCATTAAATCCTCAGATAGGCCCATGAGGTATTATTATCTTCCCCGTCGTACAGATGAATAAACTGAGCGAGGTTGAATTGCCCCAGAGTCATACAGCTAAGCTGCTCAGCCAGGACTAGACCAAGGCAATCTGGCCCCAAGCCCATACCCTTAGCCACCGGCTTAAGTTGCTTCTCATACACACCCTGCCTCTCGTTACACATACGGCTTGAAGTTATCAGTCTGGCCTTTTCAGGGGAAAGTGTATATGACAGGCTTTCCATGTGAGGGGTCTTCTCCACTGTTCAGGCAAGAATTAGGAGAGAAGTTGATAGTTGTAAGAGGCAATTTTCCATTTGGGTTTTGATCTCAAGTCTCATCCAGAGCTTAACCACCCTGCTTTCCCTAAAGTCAAGACCTATCAGTCTTTTGCTAAGTTCATAAATAGGTTTCCAAGTTGGTCTTTAGCTTTTATGGAAGAGTGGAGGGAGTACCCAGGGCAGAAGATGACGCTCAGAATTTCAGTTACTGACAAAACTGGGCACACATAGGCATATTCTTAAGGAAAGATGGAAGGAGAGAGTCTTCCTGGATGGATGGAAAAATAAGGTGATCCTGTCTTCATAAGGACCCAGGATACAGCCATTGGACAGGATATTTAGTATGTATGGATTTCATTAAAATAAATTATTTCAGATCATTTTCAGTTTGAATTTATAGAAAACCACAAGTTAAGTGATTCAGAACCCAAATGAAACAACAAATCTACAAAAATCTATAGTATGGTATAAACTATGGCCTCTTTATAATTGGCCAGTAATTTATAGTTCACTAGAGAAAGAAAGGTTCAAAACACACAGGCTTCAGAGCTTAAGACCCTTGGGTTTTATTTCCCCTGTCCTCCTTCCTACCTTTGTGATCTTGGGCAAGTTACTTCACCCTGCCAACCTTCAGGGTCCCAGCCTTCAGGGTCCCAATCTGTCAAATGGGGATAATAGTATCTGCCTCTTAGAGTTGCTGTGAGCATACACTAAGGTAACATGTGGAGAGTGCTTGGCATATAATAGCCGTTCAGTAAGTGAGAGTCATCATCATATTAGGCTTCAGGGAGAAAGTCCTAAAGCTACTTTCACGAAAGAAACTGTTTTAATAGAAATATCTGCAAGACCTAAGAAACAAGAGAGTACATGTTGAATGATGGCAGTTATGACTTTGAGAGTGGTGCAGGGGCTCATGTTTGGGGACAAGGAACCTTTCCTAGTACCCCCTGCCCTCCCCTCCCCCCGCAATTTCCCTCATCATGTTTCCCAGACAGCTGCAGAGACTGAGAAGGAAAAGAGTGCAAAGGAGACCAGCCTGAAATAACCCTGATGCACCCAGGCCTTGGCTCCCAGCGATCGGGAAAGGGGTGGCTCGTTTACAGTCCAGCTGTCAGGCACACAGCTCCAGAAGCCCAACCCCCTGTACCCTGGGCTCAGAGTCAGACTACGCAAGCCTAGGTTACAGGGTTACTTAAGATGAAAATAGCGAGCTACATAAACAGACGAATGTCTGGTTTTGATTAAATTATCGCATGTGAAAGGCCCATTAGAGATGCCACAACGTGTGGTGATTATGGTAGCCTCAGAAAAATGGTGTAGTAAGAGATCAGAAGACTTATAAGTATATATGACATATTTTAAATGATAAAAGTAGCCTTTATTATAGGAAATGTAAAAAATACAGAAAAACACTAAGGAAAAATAAAAACACTCATTATCCCACTATCCAGTACAACCACTATTCACGTTTTTTAATGTTTATTTATTTTTGAGAGAGAGAGACAGAGACAGAGCATGAGCTGGGGGAGGGGCAGAGAGAGAGAGGGATACATGGAATCTGAAGTAGGCTCCAGGCATGAACCTTGAAATCATGACCTGAGCCAAAGTCAGAAGCTTAACTGACTGAGCCACCCAGGCTGAGCCACCCCAGCACTATTCACATTTTGGAAATAACTTTGCAGTCTTTTTTCCCCTCTGTGACTTTACATATATTTTTTCACAATTGCAATCATCCTGCATATATTGTGTTATAGTTTGCCATTTTCATAAAATAGCGTATTATAAACATGTTTTATAAAATTAAGTATTTTTGCAGCATCACTTTTAATATCTCTATGGCATTTCACTATATTTTGTTTAATCAGTCCCCTGTTGTTCTATCTAGTGTTCCCAAATTTCGGCTGTCATAAAAAAAAATGAATTATTATAGCTAAACTGTGTACCTGATTTCACTGTAAATCCATAGAGGTGGATGTCAGTGTCTTGCCCATTGTGTTGCTGGGAGGTACTGGGGGTGGGGCCGCCCAAGATTGTTTGACAGGCCAGCGTCTTAGAAAGTAGCTGTCTAGGTTCAGCAGTGACTCCCTTCCTAGTGGGCTGAAAGGCCCACAGCTGTGAAAGGTAGGTGTTAGGGAGGGGAAAGGAGAGGGTGGATGGGAATCTTCTCACCAACTAAGTTTTCTGAAAGTTCAGCTGGGCATGATTTTTCTGTGATTACTTCCACCAGTGACATCAGGAATCAACAGCAAACATGCCTGGTAATTGACAGATATCAGTGGCAAGTGACAGGTAGTGAATACTAGGAATTACCTGTGTTTCCATACCTTTATTTGCTAAATCTTTTTGAAATGAAAATATAACTGGTGTATAATGTTGACCTGAATGTAGCATATTAGAGTTTATAGGAATCATGTAGGCTTCTGAGCATGTATTTGCATAAACAGTTGTATAAGTATTTTGAGCATTGTTTACTTAGTAAAAGTTTAAGAGCTATCTGTAGTGTAAAAAAGACTGAACGTGTGTAATAACTCTGAGAATTGCCGATGAAATACCAATTAGAGGAAAGAGGGACTGTCCCATGAAACTGCAGTGCTCTCAGTGAACATAGAACATAGGCGAGGAGAATGACACGGAGGAGGTGAGCGAAATGCCTTCGATTGCTGAGGGAGAAGTACTGGGTGTGAATAACAGCAAGCTGACAACAGCTGAAGAACATATCTAAAAACATGTGTTCTGCCCGGGAGCCCCGGAAGGCCTCTGATGCTTTCCTCAGATCTCTTACAGCCCTCCTCTGTCTGACCAAACATGCCTTTCAGAGTCAAAATAAGAAGACAGTTTCTTACACCTCTAATCTTTTCAATAACCATTAACAACAGGAGTAGTCTTTTGAGTCTGATCATTGGACCCGTTAGGTGTTATCTGAGAAGAACAAGATTGTCATTTGGCTTGACAAAGAAATACATGAATAAATGTATAAAATGCCCAGTGTTTTATTAAGATCTGCCAGAACCCCCTGTGTGACACAGGATGGCTAGTATTCCTGGTTTTCAGTATTATTGAGCCTGTGTCTTTGTGTTTTCATGAATGTTTCAACAAAAACATGAATCAGCAGCCACTGTCTATCACTGTAACCCTGAAAGCAGAGAATTTTTTTAACCTCACCTGCTTTTTAAAATTTTTTTGAATTTTGGGGCTGTCCTCATATTAGAATTCTGCACATACTTTATCCCTGCTTTTAATTGATTGTGCATTATTATATAGTGATTATTAATAAGTACTTCTGTAGGAGTGCTTCCTATGAGGCAGGTGCATTACTAAGTATTTTTCCTGAATCATCTGTAATCGTCACAGTAATCTTTAAGGTATAAGCATTGCCCCCATCACATATTAGGGAACAGAGGCTCCGGGAGGATAGGTTACCTGCCTCCTACCTGAGAAACCAGGTAACCCTGTTGTGATTCCAGGTCAGTCTGACTCAAAAGCCATCTGCCTTTCTGGGGGGAGCCGAGCAAAAACGGAGCTGATGATAGAACAGACAAGTGTGTGGAACCTTGTGGGGGGGAAAAAAAAAAACAAAACCCAAACTCTTCCTTCTTGGATAGCTAGAGCCCTCAGACTGACCAGCATTTTCCTAAGGCTTAAATCAGCTTTTTGCCAGTATTTGGGTGTTTTGTTCTGTTTTTTTCAATATTAAATTCACTGTTTCAGACTTCCTCCCCTCCTCCTGCCCCTTTGATCTTCCAGGCCCTCAGTACCGCCTGGAGAAGCAGAGTGAGCCCAATGTCGCCGTGGACCTGGAAAGCACTTTGGAGAGCCAGAGCGCATGGGAGTTCTGCCTGGTCCGCGAGAACAGTACGTTGGCCTCCTCGCTCCATGCCCGCTTTGTCCGTTGCAAACATGCTTAGGAGTCCTGTGTTTGGGAACACTCAGTGGTCTGGCTTCCCTTGGCAGCTTTGAGATGACTTTTTTTTTCCCAAGGCAGAGCTCAGCCTCCGTGCCAAAAGTGTGTCCCAAAATGAAATGATTGATTTTATGCATTTTGGTAAAAAGTCTGCATCCTGTTTAGCACTCTGTGATTAATATTTTTCTGTTGAACTGTATCTTCCTAAGTTAGGAGCAGCCCTGGAAGCAGCTTAGAAATAAATATGAGGCCTTCTCTGAGGAAAGACTATTTTGTACATAAAACAACTGGCCCCTGTCAGTATCACTGTTCAGAGTTCTAGTTTTAGAAAATTCTGTTTGCATATTTCTTAGTAGGAGGCAATGTAGTGTTTCCCAGAGCTATGCTGCAAACCCTTTTAAAACTTCGGTTAATTTCTTTCATTTTTTTCTTTAGTTTCCAAGTTGTAAATCTTTGCCATTCCCTCCTCTATACTCCCGCCGACTTACGGGGCAGGTGACATGAAAACTGAGATTATGGCAGCCAATTCTCTGCAGTTATTCCTGCTTTGGGGCATTTACAGAGGCTGTTTCTTCTGTGAGGAACACACTTTCCCCCACTCCAGTTAACTGTTTCTCACCCTTTGTCTCTGTTCAAATGTCACATCTTCAGAAAAGCCACCTGTGATCTCCCTGTCCCCTGTCACCTAAACCTAATCCGTTCCTCATTTGGGTGCCCTGTTAGGTTCTGTCTCAGAGCATACTACTTTTTCTTCATTATATATATATATTTCTGTTTATAATTACATATTTTTCTCAATGATTGTTTGATTATCTCCCCCACTAGATTGTCAAGTCTGTGAGCACATCTTTGGCTCATACCAGGTTGTCCCTCATTATTTCAGCAAATACTTGTTCGTCATTCACTCTAGGCCAATACTGTGGAACTTAGTAAATAAAGAATGAGTGAATCAATGAATGAATGAATGTCAGTTTTTAGTCATGCCACTGGCCCTCTAAGCAAGACCAGCCTACTACTCGTTGACCAGGGGCCCTGGCAGCCTCTGCTGGAGAGGCATGCACAAATTTCACCAGAATAGTGAAACACGATCTTGCCCTTAGCAACAAATTCTCAAAGGCAGAAGGTTGGTATCCCCACAGACTGCCGCCGGTTGTAAGTATCTTATATAAATATGCAAAGAAATAAAAATTAATTGGATTCCCAAATGCTCCAAAAATTCAAATAAGTAGTAAAAAAAAAAAAAATGTTTATCCCTGTCAACAATCTAAGATAGAAACATTTTAAAGCAACAATGTAATTCTTTTCACCAATTAAATAAGCTAGGTGTTTCCGAAAGAGTCCTTATTGCTAGGGAGAAATAGGCATATTCAAATACCTAAGTTAAGGTAAGTTAATGTAACTGAAAGTATCAAGAGACCTAAAGATGTTTTCCCCGGCGGGTCTTTTTTTTTCTCCTTTTTAATTTTTTTTTTAACATTCATGTATTTTTGAGAGACAGGACACAAGCAGGGGAGGGACAGAGAGAGAGGGAGACACAGAATCCAAAGCAGGCTCCAGGCTCTGAGCCGTCAGCACACAGAGCCTGACGCAGGGTCCGAACCCACAAACCATAAGATCATGACCTGAGCCAAAGTTGGATGCCCAACCAACTGAGCCACCCAGGTACCCCCTCCCTGGCATTTCTGCTTTTGGGAATCTATCTTAAGGAGAAAAAATCTAAAATGCAAAAAATATGTATGTGTATGATAGTTGTTAGATATTTATGATGTCTAACACTAGAAGAGTAGTCAAATAAGGTATATCTATATTGGAAAATTGTGCAGGCATCACCTTTTGGTAAAGGCAGACTAAGTAGCTTGGACAAATTCCCCCACTGAAGGTAACTTAAAAAGCTGATTTTTTTAAAAAAAGCTGATTAAAATACATAAATCCTCACCCTAAAGTCATCAGAAAGCATGAGAAATAAAATAATTAATGGTCTATATCTGGAAGAAGATTGAACCAAAAGAAGGGAGATCACTACCTAGGAACAATTTTGTCCTGACATCATCTGAATTTGAGGACTACAATATTTAAAGGAAATTTTACCACCTTCAAATTCATATATTACAAAAGAAGAAACTCTAAGAAGCAATAAGCTAAGCATTCAGCTCAAGAAGTTAGAAAAGAAACCAAATAAAGAAACATAAAGAAAATAAAAAGAAAGAAGCAATAAAGAGCATAAATTAATGAAATAGAATATTTAGGGACATCAAAATCAAAGTTCTTAGAAAACACTAATAAATTACTGAACCTCTGATAAAATGGATCAAACACAAGAAATAACAGAAACAAATAGTAATAAAAGGAGGTTTATTATCTGTTTAATAACTACAGATCCTGCAGTTATTAAACAGATAATATGAAATTAGTTTGAAAACCTCCATACCAAAAATTGTGAAAATGTATATGAAATGACAAATCCCTAAAAAGAAAAAGGAAAAAAAAAAAAAAAAGACAGCTTACCAACATTGACAGAAGAAGAAATAGAAAACTGGAATATTCCCGTAACTATTTTGAAAATTGAGTTCACGATTAAAAATCTGTCCACAAAGAAAACTCACATCTGGGTGATTTTGCTAGCTAGTTCTGCCAGATACTTCAGGAAGAAATAACTCCCGTCTTACATCAACTATTCCAAAGAAAAGAAAAAGAAGTGACACTCTCTGATTCAGTTTAAGAAACTGTCTCAGTCTTGTTACCAAACCCTAATAAGACCATACAACACAGAAAATTTAAATAGATGCAAATATCCTAAACAATATTAAACTGAATTCAGTATTAAGGGAATAATAATTCCCACGTTGGGTTTATTCAAAGAATTCAAGGTTAGTTTAACATTAGAAAAACCCAGTCAGGATAATTTGCCACAATAGCAGATTAAAAGAACAATCATTGGGGCACCTGGGTGGTTCAGTTGGTTGAGCATCTGACTTTTTAGCTCAGGTCATCATCTCATGGTTCATGGGATTGAGCCCCACATCAGGCTCTGTGCTGACAGCTCAGAGCCTGGAGCCTGCTTCGGGTTCTGTGTCTCCTTTTTGCCCCTCCCCACTCATGCGCGCACGCTCTCTCTCTCTCTCTCTCTCTCTCTCAAAAATAAATAAACATTTAAATTTTTTTTTTAAAAAGGAACAGTCATTTCAGAATATGTGGAATATTGTAAGTTGTGTTTACCAAGAGTTTTCATAACAGGAGAAATAACTTTGATGTAATATTAAGGAGGAAAAATGTCAAGGATACAAAACAAGCTATATGGAATAATATCAACTACGTTAAAAAGAATAGAAGGAAAGTGTCAAAATATTAATTAATAGTGGTCTCTGGTTGGCAAGTTTCTGTGTAACTCATTTTTGTTCCTCTTTATACTTATACTTTCTGGAGTTTCCATAATGAGCATCCATGACTTTCTAAGAAGAAAATGCAAACAAACAATAAGGTCAAGTTGATATAGATAAAGATTATGTAATGAGAGTAGCTCTTAGTTTAATAGTCCTTGTGACATTTGAAATCTCAAGCCATGTACAGTGCCACACCATGGCTCACCAAAGGGGGAATTAGAATAGCACACCCCTTTGTAACTTGCTTAACTAATTTTTTTTAACCTTATGTAAGTGGGTAATCCTTCCCCCCTGTCATTTTCTTTCATCTTTAAAGAATCTAGTCTAAAACAAACTGGGGAAACTGATTCACAGGAGTTTTGTAGTGGATTCTGTTTCAGAATATTGACTCCTTGGGCGCCTGGGTGGCTCAGTCGGTTGAGCATCCGACTTCAGCTCAGGTCACGATCTCACGGTTCGTGAGTTCGAGCCCCGCGTCGGGCTCTGGGCTGATGGCTCAGAGCCTGGAGCCTGCTTCCGATTCTGTGTCTCCCTCTCTCTCTGCCCCTCCCCCATTCATGCTCTGTCTCTCTCTGTCTCAAAAATAAATAAACATTAAAAAAAAAAAAAAAAGAATATTGACTCCTTGTTAAATGATTAAGAGGAAATATCATTTGTTAGCATCTTGGTAAATTTTTTGGATATGTAGTACTTACTCACGTAAAAAAAAATTCCTCAGGTAACAAAGTGTCTCTAGTGAAAACTTCGCCTCTCTTCTCTCCCCTAGTTCTCCTTCCAGAGACCATAGTCGTTTCCAGTTTCTTTGGTGTCTTTCCAGGCATTGTCTGTATGTACGCAAGCATGTTCTGATTACAGATGTGACTGTACCCCCTAGTACATATATATGCTGACATGTATGCAATGTACACGTGCATTTGTTCTTCCTCTTTTTAGAAACAAATGATAGCAAACTTACCATTAATGTTCTCATCTTTCTCTTTTCATTTTAACAATACATTGTAGAGCTTTTTCATATTAATCCACGTGCTGTTCCACATACAAATTCACCTCTTTCTGTTTTTTCTCTTTTTTTAAAATCTTTTTTTCACCTCTTTTTTTTAACCGCCACAGTATTTCAAAGTGTACATAATTTCAAATCTGTTTTGTTTTGCTTTGCTTTGTTTTGCTTTGTTTTGAAGATGAGGCCTATCGCTCATCCTAGGAAAGAGACACTGAGGACTGTTAGATAAAGCTTTGAAATCTGGGCTCTTATTCTCACTCCACTTCTAAGCATGAGCACAGTCTTAAATAACTTGTGTGATATCTGTGAGCCTCAGCATCTTAAAGGATTTGCAAGAAATTCCAATTGTCTCGCTCTGAGTCAAAATCACTGTGTTCACCAAAGAAGCCCTCACCAGCATTTACAAAGGGCACAAGGCAGTCAGTGGTTTGAAAAAGTGGAATATTATAACTACTCTTCATAAAATGGAAGTAAATAAAAACAATTTACTCCTTTTCTAGAGAAGGGTTGTTTTTTTTATCTTTTTTAATTTACTTAATTTATTTTTATTTTAAGTAGCTCCAGTGTGGAGCCCAATGCAGAACTTGAACTCAAAACCCTGAGATCAAGACCTGAGATGAGATCAAGAGTCAGACACTCAACTGACTGAGCCACCCAAGTGCCCCAATCTTTGCTTTATTTTAAATAGAAATTCCAATGAGGAAAGACATATTGTTCTTCCAGTATTAAGAATAGCTTAAAATAGCTGTGTATTAAAAATTTGGGTTCAGGGGCGCCTGGGTGGTGCAGTCGGTTAAGCGTCCGACTTCAGCCAGGTCACGATCTCGCGGTCCGTGAGTTCGAGCCCCGCGTCAGGCTCTGGGCTGATGGCTCAGAGCCTGGAGCCTGTTTCCGATTCTGTGTCTCCCTCTCTCTCTGCCCCTCCCCTGTTCATGCTCTGTCTCTCTCTGTCCCAAAAATAAATAAAAAACGTTGAAAAAAAAATTTATAAAAAAAAAAAATTTTGGGTTGAGACGTAAATATTTCAAAAATGGATTTTTTGCTTCTGTTGGTATGTTTGATCAGGACAAGCTTGCTGTCCATAAAGCCTTTTTTTTTTTTTTTACATTTATTTGTTTGTTTTGAGAGACGATGCGTGAGTGGGGGACAGGCAGAGAGAGGGGGAGAAAGAGAGTATCAAGCAGGCTCCACGTTGTCAGTGTTGAGCCCAATTCAGGGCTCAATCCCATAAACCATGAGCTCATGACCTGAGCCGAAATCAAGAATCAGATGCTTAACTGACTAAGCCACCCAGGCACCCCCATAAAGCCATTATAGAAGTGAGCTAAATTGTGAACATCTATTATGCATTGTTTAAGGGACTATGCTGTTGAGCCAGACTAAGTAAAGGCAGTTTACACTCTGGCCCTGCCACTTACTGGCTGTGTGACCTTGAACAATTTACCTAACCTTTATTGAGTAGTTTATCTGCCCTCATAAGGTTGATAGAATTCAGTGAGTTTCAATAATCATAAAGTTCTTAGAATGGTACCTGGCACATAATAAATACTCAATAAATGTTAACTGTAATTAATAAATAATGAAAGCAGCATTCTGTGGCTGACAGAGCAGATGGGCCACAGATGTGGAGATCTGGAATCATAGACCTGTCGGGGCCCACAAGGAGGTGTGTGATGGGAGAAGGAAGTGATACAGAATGGAGTGAGGAAGGGGAGTGGAGGGCAGGCATGTCTGTAATCTGTGTCATAAGATGAGAGAACTTGGAAGCAGGGTACTTTCCAGCATATATGCTTTGGAGTCCCAGAAGAGATGCATACCTTATAAGTAAAGCACACGACCGTAAAGGTAGATACAAGCCTTTCAGTTTTTCTTCCAAGTGGGATGGGCATACCTTTGTATCAACCACATCAAAGGATGTTTTTTTAATGATTTATTTAGGCCTTATTGTAAGGTATTGTGCTAGACATTTTGCAAATGCTCTCTTTTTCTCTCTCTTTTTAAAGTTTATTTATCTTCAGAGAGAAAAGGTGTGCAAGCATGCATGTGCAAGCGGGGAAGGACAGAATCCCAAGCAGGCTCTGTGCAGTCAGCACGGAGCCCAGCTCGGGACTTGATCACACAAACCATGAGATGGTGACCTGAGCCGAAATCAAGAGTTGGATGTTTAACCAACTGAGCCATCCAGGTGCCCCTACAAATGCTCTTGTAGTTTTCATAACCACCCTATAAGATACTGTTCTAATTGTGGAGAGAAGTTGTGACTTACCCAAAGTTAGCTAGCCAACAAATGTCAGAACCAGAATCCTCGGTCAGCTGTCTGATTCCAGAGCCCACCCTGAGATTGTTGATAAAATAACCTAAATTTTCAACCCGAAGAATTGTGATGACCATTGTCCTACACACTCTGAGAGAGAAGCTTGCTAATGAAGCTAATATGACAAGAGTTTCTGCCTGGGGACTGAGAGCTAACATTTGTGCTTGGATCTTGGCTTAAATAAGAAAATGACAAGCCAAAGTCCTTGAGCTTTCCAGTTTGGATTCTTGTCTGATAATCTACTACATCTTTCAGCCAACTGTCTGCCAGAAGCTGGAATCAGACCAGAAGGAGACAGGAGTACATTTTGGAGAGGATGTAACATTAGAAGACTCCCATTCTTGTCCAAGCATCTATATAAATCCTGGCACCAAACTGAGCCTCAGTTTCCTTTTGTGCCACATGTTGCCGGTGACCTTTTCACTTACCCACTGATCTCACATAGGTAGCCCATCCAGGTCCTTAGAAGAAAGACACAGTGTGAACTAACTTATTCTTTGCACAACTTTTAAGAGAGAAACTTGGGAATTCTCCACCACCAGAGCTAAAATAGGCTTGAAATTAAACTGGCTTAACAGGTTACCAACAAAACGTCAGACACTGTCTTTAGTGTTTCATCACTCAGTAGTCTGTCCTTCTAGTAGTTCAGCATAGTGCTTTGAAAGCACTACGCCTCTGCAGCCTCTGACATTAGACAAAGCATGTTCCCTCTCTGAGCCTCAGTTTCCTATATAAATGGAGGTCGTTGAATCTGTTTTATAAGGGTTTTTTGAGGATTAAATGAGATACAAGTGCTGCCATAATAACAGCCTTTTAGGCCACTGTGCTCGTCATCCTTAATTTATAGAAGAAACTGAGGCTTTACGGGATGATGCGCTCATGATCACATGAATAATGATGGGGGGTGGGGATGGGAGGCTGGAAAACTGTTTTCTGTCCAGTAAGTCTAGAGCAACAGTTGAATCTGATTATTTTATTTCCTAAGTAGAAGTTGCCATCCAGAGGTTTCAGTTGTTCTCTAAATGCCAGCTCATCCTTCTTTGATCTTTAAAGGAGACCTTCTATTATTTCAATGCCTTACTGAAATCCTTAATTTCCTTAGGTGAAGGCTATACTGAGGAAGGCCTCAACTCAAGGTGGACAGTCACCTAGATAAGCGGACTGTGGCAGGACAGTGTCTCTGGGTCTTAGTCTGTGGGAAGCCTCTTTCAGCTTTGTTAGTTTGCCCTTGAAGACCGAAAGAGGAGGCAGCTCTGCCTAAAAAGCCTCCCAGACCACTCCCTGGACTCCGGAAGAGTCTCTCCCTACCCCAGTCTAATCACTGATTCCACTGGATGGATTACACTGGACTGTGACCACCACCACCCCTCGCCCAGGGCAGGGACCATCGGGTGCTGTGGCCAGGTATAGTTTATTCCCCTGGATGGAGTGAGCATCCTGAGTCCCTGGCATCACCAGGCCTCTCAGTAGGCCTCCAGGGGACAAGTACATGATAGCTTTTAAAGACCATTGGGGATTTAGGTAAGTATCTAAGCCTGTGTTTCTTCATGCTGGTACTTGGGCTGCCCCCCGCCCCACTCCCTGCCGCTGCCCAATACTACTAAATAAGAAAGGAAGGCAGGAAGCAGCCATAGGCAGTGAATGTTTGTTAATCATGATGTGTTTCCAGCTCCTCTTCATGGTGCTTATTCATAGTGGGCTGATCCCTCCTCCTGTGTGTGCTCTGTGCCAGCCCTGGAGACTCCCCGGTGGTTCCATTTGGCTTCTGGAGGCTTTGCTTTCTTCAGCTACAAATTACTAATCTCTCCAATTTCTGTCATGTGACTTAAATACCAAGGCTTTAAGCCTCTTTTATTATACCACAACAGCAGTCTTTAAACGCAAAAGGAAATGTGATTGTGCAAATAAACTCTATTTACAAATAGAAATGACCTGTGGTGTTCATGGTACGGATTTTAGGTTCAGTTGCTGCTGAAAGCCAGTTATGTGTCTGGCTTTGGTTGGGGGAAAAGCATTCACCATAAGGAGTTTTTGTACGGGTGAAGGTTTTTGCACGTATATATTGGATAATAACTCCCTGCTTGCTGCACGCTAACAGAATTTAAATGAAACAAAAACGTTATCCCCAGTGTAAGAATACCTGTGTGTCTGCACCTCTTGCTTTCTGGTTAATGTGGGCTGGCTGGTAATGTGTTGTAGTGGGAAACGCAAGATGTTTACAGGCACTGTGTGACCTTGGGCAAGTCCTTCTCTGCCAACTTCATTTTCCCATCTGTAAAATGTGATGGTAATCCCTATCCTTTGGCGATATTGGGAGGATTAAGCGAATTTGTGTGTACTAAAAGCACATAGTGATGTGCAATGCACGGGGCAAGCGTTGGCCATTCCAGTGTTTGTCTGCCGTGTGCCTGAGACATAGGGCGAGCACCTGTGCCCAGACACCACAGCTAGTCCATTGCTTGTGTGTGATGGCCTCTTCCTTCCCTGTTATTCCTGGTTTCCCACTAGCTCTTAGACTTCCCACAGGCCCTTTTGGCAATGGCCAGCACCAAGGGTAGATGGTACCTAGGGCAAAAGACAGTGCTAACCTATACTAGAAGCAGACTTGTGCCCTGTCCACACCTACTTCTTCAGTAATGAATGTCTGAATTGTACTATGTGGGCTGAGAAATTCCACATGAATTGCATTTTTTGCTCTCCCCCTTTCTTGAAAGTTCCCCCCTTTTCATTTTATCATTAGGTAGTAATTAGTATTCAAGGGAAATTGGTCTTAATATATTGAAATTGGTTAAGTGCATTTAGACCTGTACCACAGCCAATGTCTTATTGGAAAATGTAATTGGGGACTCTGTGTATGTAATTAATTGAATTACAATTAAGAACTTTCATTAAGCGATACACTGGTACATTAGAGCAGTAAGGAAACATGTTTGACGAGCCACAAACCCTGTATGGGCTCTAAGTGAGGGCACAGGGATTTGCATCCCTTTGGTAAGCTCCTGGCCCCAGAGACCACCCGGCAGCCCCTGACTAATGGTTTGGTAATGCATCAGGTGACATTTCTTTAGTGATTCCCAGATGGGAGGTGGGGTTCTTCCAGTATGTGTGACCTCAGTTTCTGACTCTGGAGTCAGAGAGAGAGAAATAGAGTGAGAGGGCCTCAGTGTTGATCAGATATTACAGTTGTTAGGTATTTGGTCATGTCAGTTGTCAAAAAATGCCCAGGCTTCTTTTCCTGTGTTTTCAACAGTAACAAAGACACATTGGAGGAAGAGGAAACGATAGGAGTTCTGTCATCAACCTAACGTCCAAGCAAACCTGTAATGAACCAACGGTCGGGACCCTTGGATAGTCATGCTTTAACCTCTAAAAGGTGGTTAGTTTCATTCTGAGCACACATTCTTTTATTCCTCCCCAGAACATTGATGGCATCCTCCTCCAGGCCAGCCACTATGCTGAGGCGGTGGAAAGGAGTTGCACATCATGGAGCCCACAGTTGTGATAGGTGCGACAAAAAGTATAAAAGAGTAGCTAGCAGGTGACTGGGGCCGTGAGAAAAGGAGAAAGCTTCCCTGTGGAAGAATAAAAGGAGTTAGTGAGTAAGGGAGGAATGTTTCAGTGCAAGGGACAGCTCATCTGAAGGCCTTGAGAAGGAGCTTGACCTGTTCGGGAATGAATGAATGGAGGGGGCAGGAAATGAGCAAGGGTGAGAGTGCTGGGAGTTAAGACGGAGGGCTGCGCAGGATCTAGAAAGCAGAGCCCAAAGGTCCTACTCTTTTTAGAAGTTCTGCAAACCGGAAACTGTTTCTTTCTGATCACCTCATAAAACAAGATTACCCTGATTTATTTGAAGGTCTGAAATCTCCCTGTGGAAAGGCTCTGACTCCAAGCGTTTAATCAATTAGGCCCTGACAGCAAGGATCCCTACCCTGATTGTTGCATGGAACATTCAGTGAAGGGCATATCCTACTATGTGATCCTGACAGCTTTGGAGAGATTACTACAGAGGGGCATGCCTGCACACATGTGTGTGTTATAGTATATCACCTATTGATTCTTTTTTTAGAGACCAGCAAAAATGACTAGTAGCCAAAGGGAAGTGTTTAATAGAAGAGAAGTTTGGGGCTTATGAGGCTTTAGGGACTTAAGAGGCCTTTGGAAAAAAAAAAAAATGTGATGGATGTAGAAAGCAAGGGAGAGTTTTTCTCCTTGACTCACTTATGCAGCCAGCTCGGAGTCTTACAGAAAGAGTGAAGAGAATTAGGTTTTATCCCTGATTCTTTGTTCTGGCAAAGCCAGGCGTAATTGTGTTCTCCTTAGATACTGTTATGGCCCAAGGATTTGTACATGCACAGCCCATCTAAGGAACATTTTTACCCAAAGGGTTATGTGGTGGGTAACGGCACATTTTTAGAATTAGACAGACGTGGGTTCGGTTCCTAGCTCCAGCTTATACGAGTTGCATGGCTATACCAGCTGGATGACATTCTAAGCTTCATTTTTCTCACCTGTGAAAAGTGGATAATAAAATACAACTTTGGGGTAAATTAAAAGAGGGTATTGGGAAAATTAAATGAGATAACGTATTTAAAGTGCTGAACATGTGGGGCACCTGGGTTGGGTGGCTCATTCGGTTAAGCTCCTGACTTTGGCTCAGGTCATGATTTCATGGTACGTGAGTTCAAGCCCCACGTTGGTCTCTGTGCTGACAGTGCAGAGCCTGCTTGGGATCCTCCCCTTCCTCTGCCCCTTCTCCCACATACTCTTTCTCTCTCACGAAATAAATTTCGCCTTAAAAAAAAAAAATAAATTGCTGAGCATAATGTCTGGCATACAGTAAACACTCAGTAAATGTTAACCTCTGTTGTGGTTGTTGTTGAGGCAGCATCCCAGTTTGGTGGGTTGCCTGAATGGAAGACTAGGAATGGTGTGTTAGGTTCTATTAACTGAGATAAATATGGGGGGTGGTATACAAACTCAGGTATACTGTTACGGTTCACCTGCGGTTCAGCAAACTTCACTCATGCCACCAACGGCACTTATTGAACATCGACTTTGTGCTCTGTAGGATAGAATGTTCCTGCCCTCAAAGGAACTCATTGTGTAGAAGCAGAATACAGATGTTTATCACATAAGATATTTACAAGAGCCTTCAGAATGATAGGGTTCTGGGAGAGAGATCAGGAAAGATTCTAGACTAGACCTGGAAGTGTACATATTTTATTTTATTTTTTAGAGAGAGTGTGAGTGGGGGAGAGGGGAAGAGGGAGGGAGGGAGGGAGGGAAAGAGAGAGAGAGAGGGAGAGAGAGAGAACCCCAAGCAGGCTCCACGCTCAGTACAGGACCGACACAGGACTTGATCCCACAACCCTGGGACTATGACCTGAGCCAAAATCAAGAGTCGAATACTCAACTAAGCCACCCAGGCGCACTGAAGTGTATACATTTTAAAGAGTGGGAAGGACATTCTGCCAAATGGTATAACCTGAGCAAAGTCCATTTTAGCCAAAGTGCAGCGATTGTTTTATGTGAGGAATAGCAATAAGGCATCAAGATAGAGTAGGGCAGGGGTACCTGGATGGCTCAGTTGGTGGAGCATGATCTCAGGGTCATGAGTTCAAGCCCTATGTTGGGGGAGGGAGGGAGGAGAGTAGGGCAGAAGATGGTTTATCTCCTCTTGATTTAGTCAGTTTTATTTGTACAGCAGTATTTTACTGTGTGCCAGGTCCTGCCATGGATACTGTCTCTGCCTTTGAAGAACTTATCCCCCTCCAACCCTGACTGTTTTATTTTCCACCACTCCCCTTCATACACTCTTTGCTCCAGCCAAATGCAAACATTTGCTGATCCCTATGTAAGCGCTCACACTTGGTGGACTTCATGTTTTCCCCATACTATTCCCTCTGTGGACTGCCTGTCCCCTCCCATCGTCTGGGTCTCCTGCTATCCTCCTGTGTTCCTGAAGCACTAGCATAGTCCCACAGCTGTGGTTGGTGCTGGCCTATTTGTGAACTTGATACGATCAGTCAACAGCATCAACTTGCTGCAGAGAGTTTAAAGGAGAGGATGTAACAAAGGCCATCATCGTCTTCTGGTTGAGTTCTAGAGTTCGCATTGATCTTTTTGGAGAAGAAAGATTGAAGTTGTTTTAACTCATAAACTGGATTCAAGCTTTTTGACTTGGCCTAAGACTCGTTGAACCATAAAATGAAGTGTAAACTCCTGTGTAGTTTGTATCTATAAACATAAGACATCTGCCGGTAGCATACAGTGAGTTCATCTGAGCTTTGATTTGTTGATTAGTGTCCATTTGTCAGAAAGGAAGTCCCGTATGTACCTCTAAGTTTCAGTGAAATCATGTGTATGAAAACATATTTTAAATGTAAAACAGCATTAGTTATAATTCACCTTGATCTGATCACCTGACAACAAGCCTATTACTCTTGTAATGTGTGTCCACGCTTTCTATTTGTGTTTGTTGTCAGATATGTAACACATACACAGCTGTAATCGCACTTTCACGTCTCATCATGATTGTCCAGAGGATATCCAGAGACACTGAAAACATGGCATAAGAACCAATAAAGGCAGTGGCATGGCTCTCAAGCTTCTTGGTCTTAGACCCCTTTACACTCTTAAAAATTATTGAGGAGGTTGGCTGGGTGGCTCAGTTGGTTAAGCGTCCTACTTTGGCTCAGGTCACGATCTCGCAGTCCGTGAGTTCAAGCCCATGTTGGGCTCTGTGCTGATGGTTCAGAGCCTGGAGCCTGCTTGGGGTTCTGTGTTTCCTGTCTCTCTCTGCCCCTCCCCACTCACATTGTGTCTCTCTCTCAAAAATAAACATTAAAAAAAAATAAAAAAAATTATTGAGAACCCCCAAAGAGCTTTTATTTATTGAGCTATATCTATTTATTAGGAATCAAAACTGAGAAATTTTTAAATATTTACAAATTTATTAAAAAGTAATAATAAATCCATTACATGTTAAGTTTTTATGAAAATAGCTATATTTTCTTTTGTTCTTTTTTATTTGTTTTGTTTTCCATTTTCTTTCTCTGAAGAGCATTTATTTTTGTTCCATCAGGAAGATAAATTGTTGGCTAATCACCTGAATACTATAGTGGGCACCATTTTATATTTTTGCAAATTTCTATAATGTCTGGCTTTAGAGAAAACATCTTGATCTCCATGTCTGTTGCATTCAGTCTGCTATAATATATTGTTCCAGTTGTAGTAGGTGAAGAAAATTTGGCCTAACATAGATATGTGGTTGGAAAAGGGAGGAGTATTTCAGTAGCCTTTTCAGACAATAGTGGATATTAATTTTCATTAATATGGCACAACTCAAGTGATTGATTCTTAAAGGGTAGTCGCAATGTGGAATCAGAACCATATCTATAAACTTGTGTACTTATTATTATTACTTTGTGCTCTTATAAGATAACAGGCATGAAAAGGGCAAATAATATCTTACTATTAATATTATGAAAATAGTATTGAGATTATGGCCGCCTGGACTGGTTCTTGGGGGTCACTCCCTCCAGTGGGTCCTGGACTCCTCTCCGAGAACCACTGGTTTGGAGTTTGCAGCTACCACCTACCCAGCGTCTCTGCTTGCTGCTGCTTGTAGGAATGCAGTGAGGTGGGAGGAGAAGGAGAAGCACAGCAGGGAGAACATGGACTCGGGTTTAATAGAGCCGTCCCAGCTCTGCCTCTTCCCAAAAATGGTGTCTCGGGCAAGGTTTTGACCCACTCTTGACCTTGGATGTCAGAGTTAGGATTTGAACCTACGTCTCTGAACTCTACGTTCTGGGTTCTTTCCAGTGTTTTTAAGCCTCAAGGCCACTTCCCAGCACTTGACTCTCTCAGCACCTTCTCTTTCTTTGCTGCAGGCCCTAGACTTTGCCTGCCTCCACCTTCCTCTCTCTCCTCTGCTTCCCTCTGACCCCTCTTGCCCTGGCCTGGTTTTGCCACTAAGATAGATACCCATTCCTGTTTCCTCCTTCCCGATTCCTTCCCCCAAATAGCTAGGCTCCTTCCCCTTGTAGATTTTGCCCCTCAAACCTTTACCAATTGCAAATGGGCTCTCTGCCATTCTTCCAGACCCTGGTGTCAGTCCATCTGAGCTCCGGTGCTCAAGTCACTCTTAGGTCCCACCCCAAAATTTGATCTATCACAATACATCTTTGAGTTATTGCAGCTCGGGCATTTTGACACGATACATTATGGTAATCCATAGCACATAGAGACATTAACACTCCCGACTTTGACAAAATACATTGTGAAGTCTTTGAAGGCACCATTACAATTTATCTTGTCATTCAGGAGGAGACCCAGTTCAGCATTAATGTAGATGAACACAGTGTGGCTTTTGTTTCATTTAATTGCTTATGACCTTTTTAATTGCTAATTTAACAAAATACCAAAGGGTTATGTTTCAATTAAATTAACAGTTTGGGAGTGGTTTTTTTAATATATGTTTATTTTTAAGACATTCTGGCTCTCTCTGCTTTTTTACTTGGAGTAGATAAAAATGTCTTCTCTTGAACAGAAGTGGGTTTTTAAATGTGAAGTTGATATATAGTAATAATTCTAATATGCAAATGATACAGTGCCGGTGTATGGTTGGATTCACTCCTTTCTGGAAGGATACAAACAGTAAAGGTATACATACAAAGTCTTTGAACTTTTCTGGTCCCAAAACATGCTTTTGGTATAATGCTCTGCTTTGGATGTTTGTCTTTAGATGTAAAATGTCTCTCGTACGCACCATTTATTGGGTGCTTCTCTCTGCCTTGTAATACTTTTTTTGTGTTCTGTAGCAAGTTTGTAAGCTCCCGAAGATCAGGAACCCTGCCTTATCCTCTCCAGTGTGCCTCCATAGGCGAGCATACCGCTGGCATGGGGACAGTAGTTGCAGGTTATATGGCTGACTGATCCGTACACACAGACGTGCCCCCTCCGAGCAGCGACACTCCTGAGCCTCTGTCAAAAAATGGCTGTATAACTCCGAAGACCGGAAGTTGTTAATGTTCGGCAGATGACCTGCTTGGGGGTGAGCAGCGTGTACTGGAGGCGAGTGCAGGGCTCTTGTCCTTTCCTACACCCCCAGGTGCTGTTGCCCTTCTAATCATAAAAGCAAACACACCCCTTATCATCTGGGGCAAGGCTCAGAACTTACCCAAGTAACAGGGGGGCCTAAATCCTCAAATGGGATATGAATTTACACTGTTAGAGAGTAGAAGGTCAATGCAAGAAGCATTAGTGTGTTGAGCCAGCTCCAGCTATATAAGTCTTGAACAAAATTAATATAAGGAAATTGACAAGCCTTGCTGGTTATTCCATAGCTTTAAGACCTCTACTAAAATCCTATCATCTCATCTGCCCATTATTAACATTTCAGCAAAATATAAAGTTTTCATTAATCTCCCACAGCAAATTTAGGAGTGAAAACTGGCACTTGTTTGAGCTTTTAGGACTACATTAGCTGGTGTATTAAACAAAATATGTCATTCTTCAGTAGCTTCTGTAAGAAGCTAAATCAATTTCCAGCCATATTTATGCACCACTTTATCTAAAAGCATCTGAATTATCATTTACAGCTAAGATGCTTTATTAGTAGCTGGCATTGAAATTGCTCAGTAAAAAATTATATGTCACGTTATAGTAATTTTTAAATTGGTTTTAATCCAACATCATAAAATGTAAAACTCTTAAGTGTGTGTTTTTTTTTTTTTTTTTAGTAATTGGCATTTTAGCATAATGAGCTGTTACCTCTTTCCAAATCAAATACCTGCAATATTTAGAAAATACTAATTAGTAAAGAAAGCAGAAGTTCTTGAGCTAAGCTGTATCTAATAATGGCATTTTCTCAGATAAGATGACTTTTAACTGGTTTTTAAAACATGAAAGGATTTTAACATTTCACCAAAAATTCTCCATATCTCTCGTATATAAAAGGTTCTAAAAATAGAAATAAACACATCTTCTCGGTTCTGTTTCAGGAAAGTGTATATTGGGGAAAGTGATTGATTATTTGAAACTCTATAAATTCTAGCCACTCTCTTGGTTTAAAATGTGGACATTACCCAGAAGACAGTCATGCTCACAATGATGCCATTTCTGTCCAAAATTACACATGTCCTAAAGAAAGGTAGTGAACTTACCTAATGATCCTCATAGATATTGAGTGCCACTCTTCTGGTCCTCGTGATGTGATGTTGGCTAAGTCGCTCAGCCCCTCTGATTCTCCTGTGGCCACGGCAGCTGGCATTCATCAGTACATTTTTATTGAGCACTTGCTTTATCCTGGGCATGGTAGCACTAGCAGGATCTAGGCTATAATGGTGAGTAAAGCAGTCATTCTGCCTGCTCTATTAGGGTTTGCAGTCCAGTGGCAGAGACAGACAATGACTAGCTGTGACAGCATTCTGCAGAAAAAATGCTGGGTGCAGTGGCAAAGGGAGCTGAGCTCCACTTGGGGGCCGGGGGTCAGGGAAGTTTCCCTGGAATGTCACTTGAGCTAGGCTCTTCAGGAAAAATAGGTAGGACACCTGGAGGAATAGGTCAGGAGAGAATGAAGTGGGGAGAAGGGGGCCTGGGCAGAGAGGACAGTATAATATATGCAGATGCTCAAAGATGGGACTGTATCACAGGCATGCAGTGAATGGTCCATTAAGGGAGAGGCTGCATCCTCCCTGAGCAGGGAGCATTATTGTGGGTGCTAGAGTGGTCCAAACTGGGAAAGTGTTTGGAAATCAAATGCACCGTTCCTAATAAAGGAGTTCAATGTGAAGGCATCAGAAACCAACTTTGACTTAAAAGCTTACCCTGTAGGCAATAACTGTGGGAAGGAAAAGCATGTTAATTGTCAGGCTGCCAGTTATGTAACAGAATTTTCCCATTTGATACCCAAATCTAGAGTTTTCCATTCCTCCAACTCTGTCCCAAGGAGTTCTCTTTGGGTTTCCCTGTGAAGCCATCTCTGAGTATTCAACACAAGGCTTAGGGCACCCTGTTCTGGTTGGCCTCTGCCATACAGGTGCTTCCCTCCCACTGGTGAATGGTACCAGTAGCTGCACCTGCAGAAGACCACATTTTAAGCTGGGGAACGGGAAATAATGTAGCTTTGCTTAGTGTGGACTCAGGCACATGACTTTACCTCTCAAAGCCTCAGATTCCTCATCTGTATAATAGAGAAAGTGAGTACCCACCAGGTTGTCATGAGGCTTAAGTGCATGTGTAAAGAGCTTAGCGCCATGCCTGATGTCTAGTGAGCACTCAAACGCACTGGTTCTTTATGTATTTTTTATTTATTTACTTAGCACAATTTAGTGAGGGCATACCGGTTGCCTGCACTGCTTGTAAATGATACAGAGATGAATGAGAAGCTTTACCGACCATCAAAAAGCTTCCAAATTAGGCCAGAGTGACCAGTCAACAATTCTAGTGCAAGATTGAATATGGTCCTCTCTGACGGTAGAATAAAAACAATCATGACTGCTGTTTACTAAGTGTATTATGGTTAGATTCTTTAAATACATTTTGACATTCTGTGCATGGTAAAAACGGGCCCAGAGAGTTTAAAGTCACTTGACCTTAGATCATATAGCAAGTTAGAGGCACAGGAATTAAGCCCAGGGCTGTCTGGCCCCAGAGTCCAGTATGACCAAGATTCACAAATTCCAACTGCTGTGGAATTCAAGAGGAGATAGACTTTGAGCCGCCTTGGGTGGAGTTTTGACAAGTCCAGGGTAAGCTTGGAAGGCCTACCACATGAACAAAGGGCCAGCAGTAGAAAAATCTAGACTTGTGTGCAGTCTGAGGAGTTTGGGAAGAGCTGAGAGAAGGTATGGCTGAGAAATAACAAGTAAAATTGAAAAATTACATTTTAGGGAGATTATGGACAGCCTTGATTGCTTGGCTGAAAACAGTGCCTCGTTCAGAAGGCCATGGGAAGCCAGGCAAGATTTTTGAGCACTGGCCTTCTTACTTGTCCCCAGTACACCTCTCAGGGTACTGGGCATGCACGAAGCTCTCACTAAACATTTGACGAGTGAATAAGTGATCTAGGCTTTAGAAAGCTTTATGAATCAGACAGTCCTATGGTGGCTGGATTGCAGGGAGAGCTCGGTGGCTGGAAGGCCCATGAGGACACTGTTACACCCATCTGAGAGTGAGCAGGCTCGTGCCCACACCAGTGGAGACTGGGATGCAAGACGGGAAACTGATGAACACACAGTTTGAGAATCTTGGAAAGCACAAGATTTCTCCAAGAGCACGGATTACTTTTATGATCGGAAAAATTATTCAGAAAAGAAGCAAGAAGGATGACCACCCATGCTTTTGTGGTTGTAACTTAACTCTCGTGGAGATGGAGAGCCTCTGGCGAGCAGCAGTTTTTCTATCCTTGTGACTCCCTGCTGCCCAGCCAAGGGCCTGCCATAGAATAGGCAGTGTTTGTGGTATTAATTGTTGAATGATGAATATGTTACCATTCTCTGTTTACTGGAATGGCATTATTGAGTCATCGCTCAGCCTTTTCTTCTCTAAATTAAATAGCCCATATTATTTTAATTTATCCCAGAGCATTTTAAGCAGACACCATTTTCCAAGCCTCATGTATCTTTATGTGTTAAACTGCTTTTTCTTCCCCAGGTTCAAGGGCAGACGGGGTTTTTGAGGAGGATTCACAAATTGACATAGCTACGGTACAGGATATGCTGAGCAGTCACCATTACAAGTCATTCAAAGTCAGCATGATCCACAGACTGCGATTCACAACCGATGTCCAGTTAGGTAAGTAAGTACATGAACCGATGATGGACTGAACCCTTCGTATCAGTGGTCAGTGTAGAAACAGGGAGAGAAACAACATCTGGCTTTTATGTGACCTGAATGACTGACGGTAATTTGTTTTCAGAGAAAATGTTTAAACAGTGAAATATAAAGTACCTCCTTTTTCCCACCTGAGTGCTCTGTCTTGTCTTCTTTTTTTATGAAGCAGAAGATTAGAAATAGAACTAACCTGAGACTCTTTTCAAACTGATTGACTTCTGTGAAGTTCCATAAATCTTTTCATTCTGTAATTTTCTACATGCTATCCTTAGAACCGCTTTGTAGCATTGCCACTTGCCTTTTTTAACTCAGGTGAATTCATTGCTTATTCATTCATGACTTTATTCAGGAAGCTTTTTAATGATCTCAGAAGTTATATTTGGATCCTCACCGAATAATCCAGAACTTTCAATTAATATTTGGGATTAATCTGTGCTCGCTTCGGCAGCACGTATACTCAAATATTTGGGATTAATCTGTTCCAATTAAGGCTACATTTCTGTTTTGACTTACGTGTAACAAGAGTAGAAGTCTCGTAGTAGTCAACATAATATCATCATCATCACGGCTGTCATTTATAGGTGTCTGCTGTGTGTTAAACACTGTGCTAAGTGCTTTACATACTCTGCAAAACTACCTAGATGGTGGGTATTTGTATCTTCCCCGTCTAACAAAGAAGGTAAATGAGGTGCAGAGAGGTGACGTCTGTGCCCAAGCTCACACAGCAGGTAGGTGGTAGTGTGAGGAGCAGAACCCTGGTTTGGCCAACTGAAGTGCACCTGCTCCCTCCGAAAGGACACTGGGGGGAGCAGGGAGCAGGTGTGGGTGCCAGGCTTAGTCAGGGAGCGGACCTGGCTCTGCCACCTGCCTCTGCCACGCCACCCCTTCCCGGACCTCGTTTGCTTGTGTGTGAAGGGAGTAGGTTTGCACTCCAACGTCGAGGCCCACCGATTCTGGGTTTCTCACAAATGCTCCGTATGTGTCTCATAGTAAAGTCTTTTGTAATGCTGGTGTTAGTCTGGCTAATTTGTAATAAGCCTCAAAAATCTCTTCAAATACTCCTTCCCAGCCTCACTGACTGGAGCTTGAAACACGCTGACAGCACAGCTTAGTAGGTAAGAGGGGACCCTCGGATGTGCAAAGCTCTGAATCGTGGCTCTGTCGGTAACCAGCTGTGTCAGGCAAGTGCCTTCATCTTTCAGAGCCTCAATTCCATTCTAACTGGGAATATCAGTAGCACCAACTTCTTAGGATTGCCTTGGGGAGCAAGTTAGGCCATGTGAAGCACTTAGCACAGGGCCCGACGGGTGGTGGACCCCCTGTAAAGGAGAGCTCGTGGTGGAGAGGCAGGGCTTCGGACAGACTCTGGAGCTAGAGGCCTGGGTTCAAACCCTGGCTCGTTCGTCCGCTGTATCACCACAGGCAAATGACTCAGAGCCTCTGTTTCCTCATTTGTAAAGTGAGGATAATAATCCCTGTCTCACAGATGTCCTTACAGGGATGAAATGACACCACACATGCACACTACTCAGAAAGGCACCTGGCACATAGCAAGTCCTCAGTAAACACCAGCTGCTAAGATGATGAGGATTCGAACAGACTAACTAGATGGATTAGCACCCAGTAACTTTGAACCAAAACACAGAACCCACCTTTTTTTTCCTCTTTCTGGACCTGTTTCTGCCTCCTTAAAAAAGAAGGAAGGAAGGGAGGGAGGGAGGAAGGAAGGAAGGAAGGAAGGAAGGAAGGAAGGAAGGAAGGAAGGAAGGAAGGAGAAAGAAAAGAAAGAAAGAGGAAGGAAGCTAAATATCTAAATTGTAAAAAAAATTGCTTATTTAATGTGGATCCTTAAACATAAAATTCTTTGGTGTTTTTCTTCCTGGAGTTGCTTTTCCTGGTACTTATAGAAATAAAAATAATGAGGCTACTCAAAAAGAAGCCAGATTCAAGAAGGGCGGGGGAGTAGAAGTACGTACTATATTATTCCACTACGTACCATTCAAAAATACACAAAAATAGCGTTGGTGCTATAGTGGTGAGCGTAGCTGCCTTCCAAAAATACAGTCATCTGCTGTGCAGGAGTAATGAAGATGGTCATCCCGCTGGGAGAGGAAGCTGTAGTGACTGCAGGGGAGACTTGGGATGCTGGTAAGGTTCTGCTTCTTGATCTGGGTACCGATTACATGGGTATGTAGACTTTGTGAAAAAAATCAAGTTACACGGGGCTCCTGGGTGGCTCAGTCAGTTGAGCTTCCAACTTTGGCTCAGGTCATGATCTCGTGGTTCATGAGTTCGAGCCCCACTGCAGCTCAGAGCCTGGAGCCTGCTTTGGATTCTGTGTCTCCCTTTCTCTCTGCCCCTCCCTAGCTCGGCTCACTCTCTCACTTGCGCGCGCGCTCTCTCTCTCTCTCTCTCTCTCTCTCTCAAAAATAAATAAAAACATCAAAAAAAAAATTTTTTTAAGAAAAAATCAAGTTATAGATACTCTTACAACTCATGCATTTTCTGTTGATATATTTTCAATTAAAAGTTTACTAAAATAAGAATGCTACTCAGACATCTAGTTTGGGTTTGCCTACAGTACCTTCCCAGTAACAAAGGAGTGGGTCTGGTTTTAAGGAGCCCAGTAAGTAGCCGGATTGCAGCCAAGACAGAGGTCCAGGCTACAAGGCAGGGATTTTCCCAGAGAGCACAATCAGTAAATCCACCCATCCCCAAGGTAAAAAAGCAGTGCTTTGGAAAGATTACCAAGATCGTGAGCTTCTTTCCCTGTTTTTTTTTTCCAAAGGCAAAAAAGCCAAACTTTAATTCATTAGATTCTGACATGTATATTCATTTAAAGGAAGAAGTCCACAAAAGGATCTGTGGGAAGAGCCCAACTCTGTAGTCAGGATTGGGTTTAAATCCCAGCATTACCAGGGCGCCTGGGTGGCTCAGTCGGTTAAGTGGCCGACTTTGGCTTGGGTCATGATCTCGCGGTCCGTGAGTTCGAGCCCCGCGTCGGGCTCTGTGCTGACAGCTCAGAGCCTGGAGCCTGTTTCAGATTCTGTGTCTCCCTCTCTCTGACCCTCCCCCGTTCATGCTCTGTCTCTCTCTGTCTCCAAAATAAATAAACGTTAAAAAAAATTTTTTTTAATAAAAAATAAAAAAATAAATCCCAGCATTACCACTTACCCCCAGTGTCTCCTTGGACAAGTCCCTTTTCAGGCTTAGTTTTTGTCATCTGTAAAATGGGAATTCTAATGTTTACCTTTCAAGGTAGAATAAAATAAAGTGTTTGGCGCAGAGAAGCTGTATTCTGAAAGGAGGCTCATCTTAGTTGTTGTTACTATTGTCACTGTTACTTATTTTGCCCATTGCTTTCTGTCCAAGTCTACCATCTTGAAATTAGCCAGATCACTTAGATTAGGTAGTGGCTCTGTTGGCAGAGTTTCACTTGTAGCCACAGTGGAGGACACTTGTCAGGTAGAAGTGGATGATGACAGTGGTGAGGATATCTCTCCCAGGAGCAGTGGTTCTCAGAAGTGTGACTAGAGGCCAGGTCCCAGTCACCTCTGGAAGATTCCAGTGGTACACATGGCACCCTCTGGTGGTGAGTCATGGCTCCAAGGAGCTTCTGAACAGTCAACTGTCAGAATATCTGTTTCAGTTATGAATCTACACTCAGTCTTACAAACAGAGCATTATGAACAGAAACTTCATATATTAGTCCTAAGGAATTTTGTGACAATTACATAAACTCTGCCTGTGAGTATTATACCATGTGATTAATAAATAAGCTCATTTCCTGTTGCCATGTAGATGAGTTCTATAACTTCAGATCCCCTTTCCCTCGCGAAGCAGGTGACACCCTTTCATTTTAACAGTAACGACAACAAAAACCGGCAGAGTAATCCAGGAATTCCTTCTTTCCAAAACTGACTCTACTGTAAAGGACAGGGCAGCAAACAACGCACTTTTATGAGCATTTGAGTGAGCAGCTGGATTCTGAGATCAGTAAATAATTTATTTTATTTCAACTGACTAGCCAGGTGCTTCAGATCTTTCCTGACACTGATGGATGGTCTCCTCTGCTCATCCATCCTGTGTCAGTCAGAGCAGAGATTTCACTTGCCCCCTGTGGCAAGTTCTTCTAAGTGGTAAGTGTCTGTGTGCAGCATTTCCCCAGTAGCCCTGCTGATTCCACAGAAAACTCCCCGTCCACTCTGAGTCAGTGGTACGCGGGAGCACGCAGCAGCGATCAGAATCCCCCAGCTCCGCGGCACCATCACAGCTGCTTGTCTCCCGATCGGGTAGTCGTGGCCCGTGCTCCCGTTTTCACCATCTGCCATCTGCTTCTGAGAAAAGCGAGGAGGGACGCAAATTTGGACCTGCAAGACCCTAACTTAAACTGATTTTCCACCAGACTTTTCTGTGATTGAAAAACTTTATTGGAGTCCCGTAGTGAAACCTGGGGCAAAGACCTGATCTTTGTAAATAATATTAAGAAGAATTACGATTTTCTTCAGTTTATTTATTTCTTTTGAGAAAAAAAGCACAAGTGGGGGAAGGGCAGAGAGAGAGAGAGAGAGAGAGGAGAAAGAATCCCAAGCAGGCTGTGCACTGTCAGCCCAGAGCCTGATGCGGGGCTCGAACCCACAAACCGTGAGATCGTGACCTGAGCTGAAGTCAGATGCTTAATGATTGAGCCACCCAGGTGCCCCAGAATTACAATTACAATTTTTAAAGGCAGTTATTTATCAAGTGCTTGCTATGTGCCAGGCACTTCGCTGATCACTCTTATATTCATTGTCTCCTATAATTATATCACTATTACTGGATAGTACTGATAATATCTCCATTTTTTATATCAGGAAACTAGGGTATAGGGAACAATTACTCATCAAGTAATGAAGCTGAGATCAGAATCCAGATTGTCTAAAGCTTCGTCCTGCACCTAACTACTATATTATGCCTTGAATGCAAATTGTCATCACACTAATACTCTTTAGCTCTAGGACAATTTTCAGTGTACTGTGAACTTTCCCCCCATCACCTTATTTAATCCACACAGAACAGTGATGATGTTATTCCCATTTCATAACAAAAAACCAAGGCTTGGAGGAGTAAGTGAAGTAATGTGATGCATGTAGAGAATTTAGTGTTTACTGGCACATAGCTATTACTTAATAAGCACTAACTTTCCTTCCCTCCCCCCCCCCCCCCCCCCTGCCATCAGGATAGACAGTGGGGTATCCAGTCCCAGTAACAGAACTGGGACTGAAGCCCAGTCCCATACAACGAACCCGATGCATCAAGCCATGGATGTCTCAAATAATCGCTCTGAAAAGTTTCATGGTTTCCTTCACGAAGGAAGTGATTACTTCTAGTTGGCCAGTTCCAGAGATTCTGCACACCCTCACTCTTCCCCCTGCCCTAGCATCTGGGGGTCAGGGTCAGCATAGCATGCACACCGCTGTTCCATCCTCTGTTCACATTGTCAGTCAGTCACTGCCCTTCTTCCCTCTGGGCCCAGATCTGACCTCAGAATCGTTTCTAACACAACCCTATAAGCGAGCCCTCGCAGTCAGTTCAATTTCGTTCTTTTTTTGTTTTGTTTTGTTTTTAATGTTTATTTATTTATTTTGAGAGAGAGGGCAGGAGGGGGAGAGGGAGAGAATCCCAAGTAGGCTATGCACTGTCAGTACAGAACCCGACAGGGGCTCAGGCCCACAAACCATGAGATCATGACCTGAGCTGAAACCAAGAGTCGGACGCTTGACTGACCAAGCCACCCAGGCGCCCCTGAAGTTGGTTCTTAAGTTGAAATCTATTCACCATCCCTGCTGTGCCAGCCTGGAAGGTGTACCACACAAAACCGTCATGCCTAACCATTCGTGTATTCCTTGAAAACGTCCTTGGAATATTTCATTTTGTCTGCTTCCTCTCTGTGTTGGGCCTAAAAGTACAGATGCCCTTAAGTGTAGCCCTTGCTTGAGCTTATACCACGTTGAGGTCATTTCCATTAATGTGATCTACCCATATGTCCGATGCTGGGTGCCTGACCACAGGATCAGGCACTAGGACGTGTGCGGCCAAAAATGCCAAGGCTGGGCGCTTGAAATGGGTTTGGAGAAAATCAAACTCAAAGGGTCAAGTACGGATGCCAACCAGGATCTAGGACACCCATAGCGTTCTGTCAGTAAGTATTTGTTGGCTGCCTGGTAGAAGCCGGATTGTGATGCACTAGCCAAGAGGCTGCCAGAAATCCACGTAAGAAACGGAGCAGAGAAGGCCAAGATACCACCGTTGGGTACCTCTTAATTACGTAGTACCTCAGAGCAGCGATTGCGACCCTGACTGTATATCAGGGTCGCCGAGTCCCTGATCTCATCTCGGGCCTGCTAGTCAGAATCTCCCCGTAATTGTGGGGTTTGGGAAATGCAGCATCTCAGCATCCAGAGGACTTTCTTGCCCCTTATCTCTTGGTCCAAGGCTTGTTTTTACTGGGAAGGTTGGCTTGGAGTCCCTGATATAGGGTCTGAGGCTGAGAAGTGCCTTGACAGTTGTGCCACTGTGCTAACTTGATCCCTTCCCTTTATCATTTGTCAGTATAGACCTATCCCCATGGCACCAAAGGTATAGGTCACTGAATCTGTAATATACCATGAATTCCATCTGCGTCATAATTGCATATATAACCTAACATCATTCTGTGTAAGATGTACAGATTCTGTATAGGATTTACAGATAAAGACTGTTTCATAAAATCTCTCTGAAAGGTTTCGTGGTCGCCTCCACTATCTCTTCATAAAACAATCCATATGTATAATCGTAACACTTGTGATCATGGTAGTTATTTATCAAAAGTATCAAGTACAATAGCACATATCATAGAGAAGGCAGAGAGGTTTCATCTCATAAACTGACTCCAATCAAGTTTGTAATGGCTGCCCAGAGCATTATGCTGAGGCAGCATCTGGAGCTGCGTCTGAGGGCAACATAAAGAAACTCTGTGATTGATTAAAAATGCCTGCCCTGAGCCTGAACATGATGAGAGGCAGCATATTTGCCATCTATTGTCTAACCTGGTTTATCTGTCCTGTTGCACTTACCATTTAACCCCCTGGTCAATACCTACAAGCCAGCACTCAAGGAGGACTTCATTACATTGCTGTTTTTTAATATACAGCATGCAAACTTAAGAAGCACATTAATAACACAAGACTGAATGAAAGCAAGCAGCTGTGGCCTGCACTTTTTTTTTTTTTTTTTTTTTTTTTTTTTACTCCTTGGGCTCACTCTGGTGCTGTGTGGCTCTATGAATAAAATATTTGCCCCTGTTATTTTCCACTTGGGGCACCTGTGGAGTATAGTTTGAGTAATTACATAATCTGGAAATGTAGGTTCTTAGCAAGTGAATTGATTTTCCCTCCTATTTCTGTTTCATTTTCTTACTGAGTACTAAGATCTCCTCCTCCATTCAGACACATGAAAATGATCATGAGAGACATTCATCACACTTAGCTCCAAAATCCCTGGGTCCATTGAGTAATTTGAGGATGGCAATTCTAGTATCACACGATTATTCTGTCCCTGTTGTGACAACATTTTCTGAACCAAAATTTGGAATAGAGTTTAACAGGTACTAATGAGCTTATGAAATAGCAGGACAAATACTTTCAAGACTGCCTCCAGAAAAAAAAAAAAATTTACCACATTAGTGCTTACTGCAGTACTTGGGTTGAAGGAAGATCCCCTGATAGGAAATTTCAGAAGCTCTCGGGGTTTTTTCTCACTGTGTACCTTCCTCTAATTCCTTGCTCCCAGATCTGCCCTTTTGAGAATACCTGTTGAGTATTCCAGGGCTACTAATGACAATGTATGAGGTTCCTCAGATGGTTGAGAAAGCCTTGAGAACTGGGAAAAGTGGAGAGCCATTGGCATAATGAAATTAATGGGAATAGGATAATGGAGTGTCCATCCAGCTTCTGTATTCCTTTTACCCGGCCCTCAACCTCGGCACTTGAGCTCCAACATGATACCAGGGCCTGAACATGAGAAAGATCTGGTCTTTCCACCCTCTGTAGGTGATAATCACAAATGCTCTTAGGAAATGACATACTGCTTCCTAACAGACACTGAAAGCTCACCTGAAGCATCTACTTGCCAGGAGAATGTTTAGTTTGGGAATCTAACTCCCTCAGTACAAAATCTTTGTAAACGCCTTCTTACAGAGAGAGCTTAGTCCTCAGACAGGGACAGGTGTTACTGGGTGGAACAGTCTCGGGTCTCATCCAGTCAGCTCCACCCTTGTGCCCATGCTGTGCTGTGTGTATTCATGGACTCATTCCTGTTCAGGCCACTGCTTAGTTTTCATTCCAAGGATAAAGGCCTAGTCAAGTATACTCACACTTGTCACCGAGTCCCTAACTGACCACACATTGGAATTGGTAGCTCTTAGCTATGGTTCCCAAAAGGTTTCAGATGATTAGCCCTTGAATGGAACCAGTGATTCTGGGGCCCAGTACCCCCACTTGATCTCAAGAATGTAAGGCTCCACTGGGTATCATTATAGTTGTGGCTAAAATATTGTATTGTTACCTATTTTGGGTCCCTTAGGGAGACAGTGCTTTTTATACTGTATTGCATTTGCTCATGATGTGAATATACCCACTATATAAACTTGATGCATTGAGACAGGAGAGGTGGTCTGTTTAAACCCTGGCCTGATAGTCTGGGGATGTGAATTACGGGTACAGCGCTGTCATTAATGGGTGACATCAGACAAGTCATATCCCCACCCTGAGCCTCAATTTCTTCATATGGAGAATGAAAGCCCCAGACTGGGTGATCTCTGAGGTCTCATTAAGCCCAAACAGCCTTTGTGTCTGATCCTGTGTGTAAATTCAGGCAAGTTTCAAAGACTTCCCTGAATGCTCTGTGGATGCTATCGATTGGCTGTGTGGATTCAGCACAATCCACTCCAGCAAAGAGTTGTTCAGTGGCACTCCCAGGGGCTTTTCCAGGCTTTCACAGGCTCTAGGTAACCCGAAGACAAGAGGATTGTAGAATTGTATAAAAAACTACTCCAGGATTTAACAACAGTGGAGCTTTTCTAGTCTTGGATTCAAAGTTGTAGGAAATTGATGAATGAACCACAGCTCGTGATGTCTGAACAAATAAATAACAACTGAGGAAATACACTGAGGCATGGAATATTAAATGCCCTAATTTTTGCCAAACTGGTGTTTTAGCTTCTTAGAAGGGCATTTTAAGCGTGCCTTAGGGGAGATTGTGCCTCCTGGGAGTCAAGCATGCACCTCTGAGACAGTAGGAAGCGGCAGGCTGGTTGGGAAACAACCCAGAGTTGGTCAGATACACCTGGTTTTCAACCCAGCTTTGCCATTTACTGACTTGATACACCCTGCCTAAGTACATCATTTCACCTTTCTGCGGTTCATCTCAGTAATAATCTTACTTAAAACTTGAGCCCTTATTACTTTTTAAAAATTTGTTTTAATGTTTATTTACTTTTGAGACGGGGGTGGGGGGGGGGACGGGGCGAGGGCGCAGAGAGAGAGAAGGAGACGCAGAATCTGAAGCAGGCTCCAGGCTCTGAGCTGTCAGCACAGAGCCCAACACAGGGCTCTAACTCATGGACCACGAGATCATGACCTAAGCCAAAGTCGGACACTTAACCGACTGAGCCACCCAGGCACCCCGAGCCCTTATTATGTGCCAGGCATTCTGCTGAGTGTTTTACATGCTTATGCCACCCCATCTTCATGGCATCCTGGGAGCTGGTACTGTTTGTTACCCCCTTTCACAGAGGAGGAAGCTCAGGCTTACCCAGGGAGAAGCACCTTAACCCAGGACAACAATGGGGATGTGCCGGCAAAATCAAGATCTAGAGACCTAGGAGGTGGCTGGGAGGTGCCGGGGGTTCCCCTAGCAAGAGTGGTCCCACTGCTCCAGCTGTGACAACGGTTTTCCTGGTGTCAAATATGGACTCTAGGTTGCAGAGAAGTATGGCCAATGACACTTGGTAATGGGAGGTTATTGCAAGGATGCGTGAGGGCGAGAATGTTGGTCTCCCCAGGCAGACAGTCATTCTGGATCCTGGTTCTTCCAAGGCTGTGATGTAGAGCAGGTCCCACAGATAATGCCCCCAGACTAGGGCCAAGCACATCCCTTGTTTACCTCCCTCCCGGCTCTCCTTGTGCTCCCTGTCCAGACTTTCAGCACAGGGTCTGTGTCACATCCCTTAGCCCAGTGCCTAACTCCTGATAATGATAGTCATGAGAAATAGTGGTGTAGGTCACAGCGATATATGAAGCCCTATTTCCAAGCACTTTACAAGTCTTATTTAATCCTCACAAAAGCCCAGCAGGTAGATTCTGTTATCATCACCATTTTACAGCACCTTGCCCAAAGTCACATAGTTAGGAATTAAGGAAACTGATATTCAGACTCAGGACTCTCTGACTCTGAAGTCTCTATCCCTAATCTCTCTGCACTACTGCCTTTAAATATAAAATGGGCTCTACTGCCTTCCAGATAGAAGTGAGTAAGCTCTCAGTAAGTTGGTCAACACAAAAGGACCCAGCACAGAGCTGCCCAAAGTAGATATTCAGTCTGTTAGCAGAAGATGATATACATGCTAATTTCCTTTTATGGACATCTTTTGGGTAGTTAAAACAGACAAGGGTCTCCTTGTGATAACTCTAAAGCCTTGGACAAACAGTTCCCCCCAGAGAGTTGTATATACATTAAGAGTTGCATTTTTGTTTATTTTGAGCCGTCTTGTTAGGGAAGGATTTATATGCTGGCATTGACTTAGGACAGCCATCAGGCATTGTTTTCCACCTTTGACAGTTGGCGTGATAGTTTGCTTCCAGTGAGGTTTGACTCACTATCTGGAAGCTGTCAGAAGTGGGAGCATGAAAAGGTCATGACGGATGGCTATGGATAAGTGGGTAGGGGGAGAGCTGGTTAAAGGAGACAGTTGGCCTCACTTATTTCTGAGGGAAGGGGCTGACCCTGTCTGCTTTGGGCCAGCCCTCATGCTCTCTTCCTCACCTACCACAGCTGGTCAGGTGAAGCCCTGCCAGGCAGCGTTTTGTGAGAGTGGCCCCAGGGTGGCCATAATGTAGCCACGGGAGCCCTTCCCAGCAGCCCAGCCACGTGGGTGCTTAAGAACTGCTAGATGGAAGTAGGTCTTTATGTAGGATTTGCCTTCATGACTATCAGTTACCGGATTCAGCATACTGCCTTCCCCACACCATGAAAGTTGGGAAAGGGTACTGAATTCTGAGTAGAAACCAAGAAAATGTCAGCTCCTAAAATGATGTTTGTTTTTATTTCGGGTGAATTTTTTGTTTTGTAAAAACACAGAAAAGGAAAGGACCTAATCCTACTAGCCAGAATTGACACTGTTCCCGTTGGGAACATATCCTTTTGATCTCTTTTCTATAAATATTTTTCCTGCTCTTTTCACTTAGCTTCAGAAGAACTTTTCCAACTCCAAGCTTTTCTCATACAGAATTTTTCGTGGTTGTGTTGTAGTCCATCGTAGTTGGATTAACTGTTCCTTTGTTGGCCATTTAAGTTGGAGAAATGGAAACTTCACAAAAGCCAACTTCCCTTGTTTTCATAGACATGTGTTTATAATTTGAAATACTTACACATACTGTGTAAGTGACACTTTAAGGAATGCCTCTGCCTTTCCTTCGGTGACTTTACACAAAAACTTTAGCCAAGGAAATTAAAACCACGCTCATTGGTCATAAAGAAGAATATTGCTAGGATTTCATGCTCCAGTTTGTCATGTCTGAACAAAAATAGGTGTGCATTTATTGGCACATTTGAATGTTTATTTTTTCCTTTGTAAAAATTTAGAAAGGACACTGGGGGAGCTCAGTCAGTTAAGAGTCCGACTCTTGATTTCAGCTCAGGTCATGATCTCATAGTTCATGGGTTCAAGCCCCACATTGGACCCTGTCCTGATGGCATGGAGCCTGCTTGGGTTTCTCTCCCTCTCTCTCTCTCTCCTTCTCTTCCTGTCCATCCCCACTTTAAAAAAAACAAAAACAAAAACAAAAAAACATTGAAAGAGGATACTAGGGGCACCTGGGTGGCGCAGTCGGTTAAGCGTCCGACTTCAGCCAGGTCACGATCTCGCGGTCCGTGAGTTCGAGCCCCGCGTCAGGCTCTGGGCTGATCGCTCAGAGCCTGGAGCCTGTTTCCCATTCTGTGTCTCTCTCTCTCTCTGCCCCTCCCCCGTTCATGCTCTGTCTCTCTCTATCCCAAAAATAAATAAACGTTGAAAAGAAAAAAAAAAGAAAGAAAGAAAGAAAGAAAGAGGATACTAAAGACTAGCTGAGCAGAATTTCTCATTACATCTGCAACTCAACTGAATGCGTCCATGCCGAGCAGTGGGAAGTGCCATACTTAGGAACAAGATCTCTCTGGGCATGAAATGGCTTTTCCACTTAAAAGCTTCCCAACCTTGGACACGTACCTTCACCTCTCCTAGTGCATGTTATAGAAAATACCAAGCATGGTTTTTTGCAGAATAGCATAGTGGCTGAGAGGACAGATTTGGGGACCAAATTTTCTGACTTTCTCCAAATTCTAGCTTTGCCCCATTTTAGCTGTGTGATCTTGGGCAAGTTACTTAACCGCCCTGGGTTTCCATTTTCTCATCTATAAAATAGGGATAAATACAGTAACCAGTTTGATCCGGGCGTTGTGAGATTTGAATTCGTGCACACAGGATTTCTAACCATGCTAACATATATTTGGTGCCAGGTAATGTTCACCCCTCTTTGCCCCTGGCATGGACTGTGGTGCCAGCCTCCTAACTGGTCTCCTCTCCACCAGGCTGCCTCCTCCTTCCAGCCAAGAAGGAGACCTTGGACCCCCAAGGCAGGGACAGAAGAGGTCTGTGTTTGCTTCCAGGCTAGATTCTGCAGACTGTCCTCAGCAGTGGGTTCTGGGTCTGCCCAGGAGAATGGGCTCCAAGGCTAACCGCCCCAGGGCCTGCCAAACTAGAAGCAGAGGGTTGTCACTTGTCCAGCAAGCACAGATCAGCTCCTGTGGGCTGTGTGCCCTGTGTTAAGAAGCTGAGACTCACACACATCTCAAGTACAGTGAGATTATTTAATGTACAAAAGGATTTTTCCCATCAGGAAAGATCCCCCTACAGGTTCCTTTAAATAGTGACTCCTCCAGGCAGGCGAGTGTTTTACAGATCATTAACTACTTGACTGAAAGCCTGCAGGGCAGAGAAACTTCAGACTAAAGTGTTGGGAGCTCCTGCCAATTACAGATCAATCCAAAATGAATATAAAGTATCTCTGGAACTCGAAGTCAGTGGGAAAATGTGATTTGATTCGGAAAAAATCTGATTTACAGGCAACTTTTTTGGAACACACCAGTTGTTTAAATGGTGTTCCACCTGCCTGCCCATCTTGAACCTAATGCATTCAGTCTCCCACATCTTCATCCCCAAACGCCAGAATTGGGGTTCCCCTCTGCGAACAGTGACTGCACAGTAACCCCCAGAAAGGGCATCATTGGGAAAGTGTTTTTGTGGCCACGCAGAGAGTAGGCAATTGATGCAGAGATACAGCCCGAAATGGATGAACTATACAGTAACAATTTGCAGATAAAAATAATAGAAGTTAAAGTGTACTTTACATGATAAAAGAAAGATGAAAGAGGATGAGAGTCTGTTACATCTGAGATGGTTACAAAAGTCCTGCTTTGTGAAGTAGGCTCTGTTGAAAAGATTGATGCCATGGGGAGTGACCTTGGCTTGGAGCAGGAGCTGGTGATGTATGTATGAGCATCCCTCTGCTAAATGGACCCAGATTTGTAGCACTAATATACATGGGAGCCCAGAACCAAACTCAGTACGGCAATAAATCAACAGCCACTTTGGGTGTCATTTCTGGTTTATATTCCACTATTGTTCTATCACTTTAATTCATGTCACTATCATCTTTTCATCTGGAACAGTTTTATATAATTTTCCAGTGGAGTTACCTGACAAATCCTATCAAATTAACAAGGTACATTAACAATATTGACTGACTACGGCTTCAGGAGTCGCAGGGCCGTAGAACAAAATTTTAAAGCTGTGTCTCTCTGGTGATGACTCCCCCCCCCCCCCCTTTCTGGGAAAGGAATGTGGGGCAGGGTTTATTCCACATATGAGATATGCACATTTATTTTGCTCTGCTCAGTTTTGACTGTTATAAATGTCAAAATAAGAAGAAGGAGGAGGAGGGACAAAAAAAAAAAAACAACAACAACGCACTTGCTACCAGCAGCCATGGCGTAAGTACTTTTCTTCTCTCAGGGAACTATAGAAATGTCCAGATCTTTAACAATTAATGGCCAAATTGGAGGGAAGAGTGTAACTGGGTAGTCGTAATCTATTTTAAGTGAAATGTAATGAAATTGGTCTCCTGATACATTCTCACCCTCCTGAAATCATCTAGACCTGAACGGCCGGAGTCCATTGGACTTATGACATTATGCCTGATTGAAATATGGTATTCCTGAAATATGTCTAATGACAAATTCCAGCGTTCAATTAATAAAAACATACCAGTTCATCTTTTCCAAAGACCACACAGTAATGACCAGGGTTAAGCAACTGTGCCGCATCGTCTCCTGTGAAGACCGCAGACGAGACCGGTGTTGTCTGTATGGTCTCCTGCCTTTGTCTGACCGCTCTTTGGGATTTCTTTAGTCAGAAAATAAAATAGAAATGGAGTGTGTGGCAGACCTCATCACTAGAATGGTTTTTTTAATATATATATATAGTTTTTGTTCGTTTGCTTAATTTTAAATTTGCTCACAGACTATGGTCATTGTGTTTTGGGGGGTTTTTTGTTTGTTTTTTAATTGAGCTGTTTCTTTTATCTGCTTTTCCTTTTGGCCTACTAAGTTTTCTCAGCGTCGTACTGAAAAATTTCTGAGGTGATCCATGGAACAAAATGTGTTAATTCTGATTGTCTTTTTTGTTACAGTATGTACATTTGATGGCTTTAATTATCTCTTATATCTTTGTTTGATTTCGCTTTTTTTCCACTTTGCCCCTGACCTTTAAACCATGGCCTGAAACATTAGTTACTTTCAAGATTCTATCTGGGGCCCACTCTGGAAGGCATATTGAAGGTTTTTGTCTCACTTCATGAACAGAGTCCTCAATTTTCAGCAAAAGTGGAAAAAGAGAGCATCTAGTCTAGATCGTGTGTGTCGGGCCGAGCATACGCTGCTCAGTGACCCTGGGAGAGCGATTGCTGTGCGTCGCCACAGTTATCCCAGGACACCTTTCATCCCAGGCATCACCTTTGTTCTCCCAACACCTTTGCTCCCAGTGACTGTACAGTATGTTATGTCTTTCACAGCTCTGAAAATGAAGCCCACAGTGCCAGTATTTAACCTGCTGCATTCCTGTTATAAAGTCTTTGTTGCATAAATCTCACACCCAGTGCTGTTTCTCCCTACGCTGGAGAAGCAGTGACCTCCGCAGACTGAAGCAAAGCTCCAAGACTTGAACTTGGAAGGTTTTATCTAAAGGACCTTTGATCCTCCTGTGACTTCTCTCAATCAATATAGCTTGGATAATTATTTAGTGTCAGAGAAGAGCAAAGATAGATTTTTCCTATTTTTAGTGTATTAAAAAAAAAAAAAGACCACTGATCAAAATGTTTTTCTTAACGAACTTTATGTTATGGTTTATTTCATTACCATACGGAGGTATAATGTAGGGTTAACTATGCAGGTGAACCCTGTGTTGTATCTGTGGTGCATGTAGGATGGCATGTTTTTTTAACCTTTCTATATGCTTCTTGGTGGTTTCTCCCCTCAACTCACCCACGCGGGAAACCAGGCTGTGCATCTTCTGTATGCCCTTTGGAGTCTCCTTATGGCTGTCTTAAGCCAGTGGCATTCCCCAAAGCCCTAAGGAAGAGCTCTTGTTCATCTAATTTAAAATATACAAAACAGGTCAAATGATTACACTGAAATCACTTACACCTTCCACTTTTTTGTGGCTTCTTTTTTGTCCTTCCCCCACCCTCTCCCCCCCGGCCCCCGCGGGGGCGGGGCCGCCGGCCTTACAGGTATCTCTGGAGACAAAGTAGAGATAGACCCTGTTACGAATCAGAAAGCCAGCACTAAGTTTTGGATTAAGCAGAAACCCATCTCAATCGATTCTGACCTGCTCTGTGCCTGTGACCTTGCTGAAGAAAAAAGCCCCAGTGAGTAGTCCCTTTTATTTATGTCTCCTTTCTCTCTTCCCCCTCTTCCCCTCTGTGTGCTGGGTGCCGGGAGAATATATTGCCACCGTGTCCTTTTTTCCTTGGGTCTGTTTAATTCATTACCAGAAATTTCTTTTAATCAGACAGGATTGTATTATGGTGCCCAGAGCCTGACATGGGCCCCCATCCTGTTCCGTCTTGATGGCAGCAGAGAACCTCACAGCCCTGGCTCCTGACCTCCAGAGCCCCGCCCTGGGGACTAGGGGCCTGGGGGCAGGTTCCTGCTGAGAATTGGACTCCCCAGAGCCCTCATTTCACTTTGTGCTCCCTTCCTCTTCCCATTTGCGGGACTTGGGCAGTCGGACCTGGACCTGCCTTCCTTCCAGATCGAGGGAGGCCGGGAGATTTCCTGTGGCAGCCTAAGACTAGATTTAGATATCCATCAAGCCGGAAGTGTCAACAGCCTCCAGATTATTGGCAGCTGCATGACCTACCAGCTCGTAATTAAACTCCTGCCTGGTCCTGCAGAAGAGATCACTGCTGGGCTGGCACTCCTCTGCTTAAATTATCAAAGTAGATACAGTCTGGTTGTATAGTTTGGCATATTATATTTTTGCAGTTAAGTAATTGAGTGTAGCATTTAGATTAATCATTTTTAAGACTTCAGTCCCATCGAGAGGCAGAAAGGACACAGATCATGCTGAAATTCCTCCATGGAAGAAAAAAGTTTAAACTAGACAAGAATTTGTTAGCTGCCTGGAAAAGGCTACAAGACAGTTATTGTCAGAGCCTGGTACGTATCGGCATCGCCTGTAGAGCCTGTTTAAAATGCAGTTATCCAAGGGCCCATCCCCAGCGGGTTCTGATTCAGTAACTTTGGAGAATGACATGATTTTTGTTAATCCCTTTACTCCAGTGCCTGCTGAATTGGGGAACAAGTGTTATAAGGAATGACGTACTCAAAAGGAACAATAAGAAATGTAAAGGCCAGCAAGTGTTTATCATATGGTTCAAGTTTTTGAGATAATACTGACTAAACTGGGACCTAAAAAGCAAAAAAAAAAAAAAACCCGAGGGAGGCGTACAGACAGGGCACCTGCCACACTGCCTGCTTTATGGGTGGGGTTTTTTTGGTCAGATCCAGCTATGCTGGGCTACGCAATCTCCTCCTTGCAACCTGTGAGGCTCCAGCCGGGCAAGAAGGGAGAACCTAGTGGTACCGAGGGAGAGGAGGCAGGCCGGCGCCCCACCCCCCAGCTTCCTGCCATTCCTGTCATCCCAGTGAGGAGATCCCGCAAGATGGCTGCCAGAAGGGGCTGGTGAGAAAATTGCTTGCTGCTCTGGGGCCCTTGCCTCTGCCTTTAGATAAACATCTTCCTAATCCCTCTCACTGCAGCTTATCAGCCAATAAAGATGTCATTGTTCTAGCATCTTTCTTCCCAAGAACTCAGGATGCTTTGAAAAGTAACATTTTATAAATTCTCCGTGTCTCTGAGAAATGAAAGGCAATCACATGTTGCGTAGAGGGATAAGCTGGAGTAGAAAGGTTAGGGAAAGAACTAGAAACGGGATTCAGATTTCCCTTAACACTCATACCAAGACACTCACTTGCCAAGGAGTGTGCTTCGGGCACCGAAAGGTGAAGGGTGCAGCACAGCCAGTGTGAGAGGGAAGGAGGAAAGGATGCACAGACAGCACCTCCCGGCTGCCTCTGGCCATCAGTCAGTCAGGAAGTGATTAGCACACGTCTGTGACAGTGACCACAAGTTCCAGGCCTGGGGGATGCAGAGCAGACGTGGGGCCCACCTTTGCAATATTGACAGTCCTGCAAGAGAGTCTTTTGTAGTGTTTGCAGACCTACTGGATGGTTCTGTGTAAAAACCGCACATGTGGGTCGTAAAGAGGTTTCCTTCTCTCTCACTCTGGCTCCCGAGGTCTAAAAATTGTGACACTTGCCTGAACAAAGGAGCGCACTGGCCCAGTCAAACACTTCCTATGTCCCTGTGCCCTGTCAGTGCTTTCCAAACCATGTTCCTCAGAGGTCTGGGGATGGGGGAGGGGGCAGGTTTGGGCATAAGGACTCCCCTTCAACCAGTAGAGCTCTACTATTTTCTCTTTGGGGATTCTGCATTTAAAGTCTGTCGGGGGTGGCTCAGTCGGTTAAGCATCTGACTCTTGATCTCAGCTCAGGTCTTGATCTCAGGGTTGTGAATTCAAGCTCCGTGTTGGGCTCTGCACTAGGTGTGAAGCCTACTTTAAAAAAAAAAAAAGTCAACCGATAAAAAGGATTTTGCTACTTAAAAAAAAATTTTTTGAAAGTTATAGGCTCACCAAGTAAAATCCAGATTCCTCAGCATAGCCCTTAAAGACATTGACCACTTGAGGTTCATGGCCCATAATTTCCCATCCTGAACTTGAGCTGCAGTCAACCGTGAACTGCTTGCACACGAACACACCTCGAATTCTGTGCTTCTGCTGTTCCCATCACCTGGAATACGCCTCCACCCTGATTCTCCCTCTAACTGACAGGCACCTCTGCTTCCTCAGGCCTGGCTCATTCATCTTTCTAGGGTCAGGCTCTCTCCACGACTTTGTCTCCAGGAGCTTGCACACGCCTGTGGTACAGTAGCTCTCACGCTGTGCCATATGTATCGACTTCAAGTCTGTCCCTCTCTCCCACCCCCATCTCCTTGCTGAACTAATTGACCCAGGAACTGCTTTCTGTGTCCTCAGTCTGCAGCACAGTGCCCACAGAGTGGTCCTCAATGAATGTTTGCTATCTTCAAATTGAACTTAATGTGGCCAGAATTTAGAAACCAAAAGTTACTCAGCATAATTTATGTTGTAAAGTGCCCAAACAAAGGTGTATTAACTGAATCAGCTTGATGCTGTGTTATTTTTTTTTTTTATGATTTCCAGTATCTTCATCAAATTAATTCAGTGACTTAATCTAAAAAGTTCATCTTCAAGACCATCATCAGACCACAGAATTAATCTATGGGGCTGTTTCTTCCTCTTCTTTTTTTAAAGGATTAATGGTAACCCTTTTTATCTTTTGTGTCTGTTGAACCTTAGAAAAAAGTTATTTTAACAGCACTCAAGAAATGAAAGTCACTATATTTCCCAAGTTTAGCCTGTGATTTTTATCAGCATAGTGATATATGTTTGTAGCTGAGTTTACATCAAAAATTATTCTGGGGGCCTTCTTGAATGAATTATGGCAAAGAGAGAGAGTCTAGAAGTAGATAAGGTTTTTGATTTCTGCAATATATTTCCTTTTTCATGTTTTTATCTCTCGTAACACAAGCGTCCTGCCGAAGACTGGAACGTGTGACCAACTGGAATAATGTAGTTGTGAAAACAGCAGACGTGTTATTAAACAGCCTTCTTTACAAAAAGGCAGTAAGTGTTGGAAGGATAATGAAGTTGTCCTGGTCTGTCTTGAGACATGTTTGTCAGAATTCTGAGCAGAAAAGAAATGGTTTTTAAAGCCTTCGAATATGGCCAGTTTGCAGTGTTTATTGAGAAAGCCTCTGTCAAACCATTAATTTGGTCGTTTGGTCGTCATAAGGAACGCAGCTCAAGTTTAACTGACACCATATCCAAAAAGTATGTGAATAGAGGACTTGGCAAAGGGTCTGAGCAACGGAGTGCCCGCAGCGAGACCTGTAATTACACATACCGTGGGTCAGAAAGACCTGGACTCTGCGGCCGTGCTCCATAAATAGCAGTTCTATGGCTCTCTTTCCTTCTCCTAACTTCTCCGTCTTAGGCTGTGTTCTCAGAGGGAAGATTTATTGCTCTGTCCCTGTGAGTGTTTAAGGATCTGGAACTTAATGACTAAATAGATACATGCCTTAGAAGAAATTTGTACGTATAAATATAGACTCTCACCAGTTAGTTGAGAAAATCTGTGTATCAAAAGCCCAGAGAAATTGAGAATAAATTCTGCCTTTCCAGGTCGGGAGGGGGGAAGAAAGGCTGCACGCTGTCATTATTATTGCAATCAGTGACTTCTTAGTCTGGTTTTGCCACTCCTTAGGATACCTTTTGCTGTTTTGAAGGATGTCACAAACCTCTAAAAGATGAATTAATTTTAATTCATCGTAAGTGAACAGATATGTATATGACACATAGGAGGGGAGAATGTCTCCGTATCAGAAACTACCATGGCTAAATTATCTCAGAGAAATAATTCTCCGTCCTTCTACAGGTCCAAACCTAGGCTTTAGATGCAGTGGGCTCTCTTTTTAAGTGTCAGCCTCAAACTCCATTGCTGAAACAAAAGCAAGGCACCTTTTTTTTTTAAACTAGCGCCCTTCAGAGACTCTCAGGCTGGATTTAAATGAGGTACCAGCCTCCACCATGCCAGGTCTGCGTTTATCATGAGAAGGTTGTGCAGGTTTCCAGGCTTCAAGGGAAGCAGCCTATCATTAAGAAATCAGATTTAAACCTTAATAAAGTAGCTGTCGTCTTTATAGCTGAAAAGAGCGCTGTATCTCAATTAAGTATAGATAATAGAAAATCTTAAGGAAGCAACATAATAGAGGTAACCTGATTATGTTCTCTTGCAATAGTATAATTTAAAGGAAATCTGATTCTGTTGATGCTGGTGGGGGATTGCTTATTTGGCTTTTTTTCTTGTTGTTTTTTGTTTTTGTTTTGTTTTGTTTGTCCAAAACAGTGTGTGGATACAGGATAGGAACTCTTTGTCCTGAGTTAACCACAACTGCGAGAGACTGTCAGGCCCTCGTGAATAGAACCTGCTGGATGTTTGAGATGAGACTCAGTTAAGGTTATGAGTTAAATTAGCTGGGCTTATTGGTGACCTCCCGCTTAAATGAATCTTTCTTTTCATAAGTACTTGACAAGATCTGTAAAGTAGTGTATTTAATTTACTAATTAAATTAAAGCTACTGAATAATGATTTGTCCACATTGATTTAGCTTAAATAAAAAAGATCAGCATTGTTGTGATCTTCAGCCACCTTAATGACCAGGCCAGTTAGACACAAAGGCCTCTCGTGTTTTATAGGTCCGAAGTACGTAGGTAAGCCCAGGCTGTAATTGAATTGCCTGCACCGCACCCTGCAGTTGCAGATTCCCTTTGCCTTCTCGTTCCATTGTTACACTGGGGCTTAAGAGAATGTTAACGCGGTAATAGGCACAGGGCCTTCCCCATTATACGTCTTGCTATCGAGCGGTTCTGCATGACTAGTTAAAGAAGATGGCAAGAAGATTAATGAAAGCAAGGCTAATACAGAAGGGGGTACTTTTGCAAGACTTCTACCGAGGAGATATTAGAGCTGAACCAGAGCTTGGCTTTTTTCTTTATCCTGTGACCTTTGAACCTGCCTTACTGTTGAGAGCTGCCAGGGAAGTCGACATTTTGATTGATGTTGGTACACGAGTCAGTCTTTCCCATTGAATTCCACATCTGCACGAAAATAGCTTTTCCAGCAGAATTCATACTGGCCAGAAGTGATAGCCAAATTGATGGCTGAAATGCTTTTATGTAGTTTTCATTTAAACCTAAAGGTATTTGATGGTTTAATTCAGTATCCAGTTTTCATAGATTATAAGCATTCGCTTATATGTCCTTAATGGGTTCATCAACTCATAGTGAAACACCAGTATTAAGACTGTTCAGAGGTTCGCAAACAGAGCTCCAAGCAGGGTTTATGGAGGAGTAAAAGCAGTCATCAAACAAACCTTCACCATCCTTAAAAAAGAAAAATCAGTCTGAGGGCCCAGGGTTTTGTACATAAAGTAAAGCATCTCACTGTTTCTGGAAAGCTACAGATGGGGAAGTCTGAAATCTCTCGGTACCCCACCTCAGCCCCAGCTCAGAGGCTCTCCTGATCCACCCAAAGGCTGAGTTCCCTGACCTTGCCCTTGGGACACTAGCATTCCTTCGGAAAGGGATTGTTCTGGTCTGCTTGTAAGACGGCCCCGCACAGATACAAACGTCTTCATGTGTCCTCACTAATTCTGTGACCTTGCTTGTGGAGCTGCAGGCCTTTAATGTGTGTGTGTGTGTGTGTGTGTGTGTGTGTGTGTATCTTTGAATGTGCTTGTGTGTGCATCCCCCACCCCCTGTCCCAACAAAGGAGAGAGAACAGGGAGAGTGACAGAAGGATTCGGGTTTTGTTACTAAAATCCACTTGGGTACACCCCGATCCATATGTTGAATCCTCTGATCCGCTGATTTCTTTTCTTCCTATTTGACAGGGGTAGTCATGCTAGCAGAGAACAAGCATGCACATGCACGCATGCACACATGCGTGCGCACACGCACGCACACACTGATGTGACAGGCATTCCAGTTCCTATGGCAGGAGATACCCAAGGATTTTGTCATTCTTTAGTTGCTCATGAGAATGAAAGAGAAGTGAGGAGGACGTTAGCCACCCCTGGATGAAAGAGCTGCAGCCCCTGGATGAGTGGGTGGATGGCCTTGACCGCACCGCGTGCTGTAGGCCCCAGTAAGTAAGGCACTGGCCTTTATACTCACACGGACCTGTAGCCCAGGAAGGCCACAGGCTGTCCTGAGGCTCTGTTGATTCCCAGGAGGCCCGGGCATTCCAGACATCAGGTGGATGGGCCGTGTAGTGTTTTTACTCTCTGACGAGGGCTTATTTCATAAGTTCCAGATCAAATACGGTAAGTACTGCTAGATTACAGAACACAATGGACTCTAACATAGTAAATGCCCCAGTTATTGAATTGCCTTTTCATAAGAGTACTCTGGAGCACAATCAGGAGCAGGCAGTGCCTCATCCTTTTAACAGATATGTTTCCTAGCCCTATTAAAAGGGGTCTTCATCTATCCTGTCAAAGGGAGTCTGCTGGGGTTTTTTAGTTTAATTACACTATCCAATTAAAACTCCTTGCTGCATTTGGATGCGCCTCTCCTTGGGCCTGAGTGGATATGACATTTACAAGGCTCGCCTTTCAAGCAGACAATAGTGTGATTGATGAGGTGCACGTTCAGTGGAGGAGGCGAGTGCCTGTGGAAGTGCTGCTTAGTGCATTTTGATTTATTTATCATCTCCTTCCAAAACAAGGAAGCTGCTGGGGAGATGGGTTTAGGCAACCAGGGGGACCACCTCCATTTTCCAAGTGTGTGGGAGGAAAGGACCCGAGGTGTGCCAGAGAATAAAGGTGGGGGAAAACTCTTAAGTGTGGGACCAGCGTGCATCGTCTACTGCCAGGCTGTATTCTTAGGTTCTCTGACCCAGTTTGGTTTCCAGTAACCTCAAGCTGTGATCTGCTTTTAAATAGGCCATCACTATACTTCAGGGAACGGTTCTCTGGGGCTGGATAACATTGGCCAGGCCCCTGAGAACTCAGCCAGTGGGAACCAACCCAGCGTGTGTGCCATTGACCTGGTCATTAACTGACACCTGATGTTTGCACTTAAGCGTGCTTGTGTATGCTCCCATCTGCATCCTTTAGAGATCCAGCAGCCGCTGTCCAGGGGCTAACGTCAGTGCTCAATGACTGTCTAACTCCGTCTGGCACCTTAAGCATTTAAAAGTTGCTTCTAGAATTTGGAATCAGCCAAGAGCAAGTGTGGCCATTCAACAAAGAGATATGGAAGCATAACGGAGAACTTCTCAAGGTTGTAGTGAAAAGGCAAACCCAACGTCTTGTTCTTAACCTACTATTGCAGTTTGCCCTCAGCATATGATAGATGGGACCAGTGTGCTTGTCTCTGTAGTTCCGGGAAAAGAGGTGCTTTGGTACAGTGTGTGGTCTCTGGAAGGTCAACACTCTATGAATTTAGGAGGCAGGAGATTCTGCTCTGAGCCCCAGACAGGTGATAAGAACAACACATCTCCCATATTCATTATCGTGTACCACAGTTGCTCATAGGAGCTATTGGGGGCGTGTTTGCTAACTACATAATGTGTAAGATTGTGTTTCTGAGGAAAATTGGCTGGTGCTGAGATATCCAATGGGTTTTCGTTATCTTCTTTGTAAACTTACTTCGTTTTTTCCCTAGGACTTATTGATGAACAAAGAATATGTTTGTGTCAATTGGAATATTGATATTTGTTAGAGTAGAAAACGTGTGGGGTATCAACTTTTTTCCCTCCCGGGAAAAGCCGTCCTTTTGCTATTAAGTTTTTGCTTAATTGTTGACTTGGGTGTTATGGACCCGTAAGAACAAAACAGGTATAATAGGAAATTTGCATACATTTACATTTTCCACTTTCCTATATTTTGATTACCATTTCTTCAGATTTTTTCTTTCTTGATTTTTAACATCAGAAGAGTTCCTAATTGAGAAGAGGGTAAGGGTAGAGACTGTTCCCTACTGAAAAACTATGTGAAAGATTTCTCAGCTGGATAAATGATAGGAAAAATCGGTTTCCCTTGCCTCCTGCCAAGCTCCAAATTGTGTTTCATAATAAATAAATGGGGTGCTTAGATTTTAAGTTATTCTCATAGACATGGAAAAAGTAAGCCATTCTTTCATTAAAATCAAAGTATGTATGGCATACAAGATTCCCATAGGCAACTTCCAGGATAGGGTGACTGCTACAGGATTAGCCTTTCTATCATAAATGACTGGAAAACTGTACAAAATATAAGAAACTGTTTTCAGACACTGGAAAACAGGCAGTACAGGACTGTGAGCCCTGGGAGAAGGGAAACAAATGAGGTGAGACTTACTATCACTTCAGCTTTCTTCAGGGTTTCCCAAGGAGAGTATAACAGGCTCACCACGCTTGGAGACAGAAATCAGAGTTGGAGGAGGCTGAAATTTACAATAAATTAAATGTAGAGAGGAGGAAGGTACATTGAGAAAAAGATCCAGAAAGACACCTTGGAATCTTTTGTTGTATACGAAGCTGTGCGTGCCTGTGGTGGGACCTCACAAGCCTGGTAAAGCTCGACCACTGGGCGTTATCATCTGGAGTTCTGACCAACGAGAGGGGAGCTTCCAGGACTTGTAGCTTACAGGACTTGAGGCAGTGACTCCAGAAAGACCATGGCTTAGGAGTAAGGCTAAACTACCCCTAGATTAAAGACTGCTCTAATCCTTGCCTAATAAAGCTTTTTTTTTTTTTTTTTTAGTTTTTATTTTAATTTTATTAAGTTAACACAGTGTTATATTAGTTTCACGTGTACAATATTTAGTGATTGCCCAATAAAGCTTTAAAGGGAGTCCTAAAAGGATGAAAATGATCCACAAGTAAATTAACTAGCTGCTAGAATAAAATCCGGTATTCTCTAAAGGATGATGACAGAATGCAAAAAACCCACAATGTAATGTTTATAGTGTCCAGCATTCAATAAAAAATTACTAGATATGCAAAGAAGCAGGAAAATGTGTCCTGTAACCAGGAGAAAAGTCAATCAATAGAAACAGCAAGAAGTGGCAGGGATCACAGAACTAGCAAGTGAGCACTTTAAAATAGAGTACTTTAAAACAGCTATTAGAAATGTGTTTAAAGATTTAAAGAAAAACAAGAACTCAAAAAGAAATGTAAACTACTTAAAAAGAACCTAATGAAAGTTCTAGAGCTGAGAAATACAATACCTGAATCAACACTGATGCAATTAGATTAGGAAATTTGCTTAAAAGGTCCTTGTGTTAGTTGTCTATTGCCGTATAACAAATTGCCCGAAAACTTGGTGGCTTAAAACAACAAGAACGTGTATTACCTCGCAGGGTTGTGGTCAGGAATCCGGCACAGCTTAGCTGAGTCCTATTGCTAAGAGTCTCTCACAAGGTTGTAGTCAAGGTGTCAACCAGGGCCACAATCCTCTTAAGATTCAGTTGGGGCAGGATCTGCATCCAAGCTCACTGAGTAGTTGCTGGCAGAGTTCATTTCTTTGTGAACACCTTCAGTTCCTTGCCACACGGTACTCTCCATAGAGGAGCTCACAAGATGGCAGCTGGCTTCATCAAAATAACTAAGAATACAAGAGTACTACTAGCAAGGAAGAAGTCACAATCATTTACAACCTAATCTTAGAAGTGGCTTAGCAATACACTTTTGCTTAAAAAAAAAAAAAGGAAATACACTTTTGTTGTATCTTACTCATCAGAAGTAAGTCACACAGTCTAGCCTGCACACAAGACAAGGAGATGACACGATATGAAATGCAGGAGACAGGATCATTCGGGGCCATTTCAGAATCTGCCTCCCACAATCAGTAAACTTTAAGACAGGACAATAAAACTATTCAGCCTAGAACACGAAGACAAAAAATTGATGAGAAGAACAAACTATGGGATAATATCAAGTGTTCCAACATACAGGTAATTTAGGTCTCGGGAATGAAAGGCAAAACTATTCCAGATTTGATTTAAAATATCATCCACCAATCTTGGAAGACCAGTGAAGGCCACACAGGATAAATACAGAGAAAACCTCATCAAGGCACATCATAATCCAATTGCTGAAAACCAGTGATAAAGAGAAAAATTTTAAGAGCAGCCAGAGAAACCAAGAATGATTGCTGACTTCTCATCAGAACTAATGCAATTCAGAAGACAATGGAGTGACATCTTTTAAAGTGCTAAAAGAAAACCTGTCAATCTAGAATTCTATCTATATTCAGTGAAAGGATCCTTCAGAAATAAAGGTGAAATAAAGACATTTTCAGACACTCAAAAGATGAAGGAATGTGTTGCTGTTAAGCCTTTCCTGCAAGAAAGGTTAAGGCTGGAGTGGGGGAAAATGCCAGATAAAAACTCAGATCTACACAAGTTGCCCTCAAAATGTCATTATTAGCAACTGCATGGAATGAGCCAAGAAAAAGGAAATAAACAAGAGAGACCTGTTTGAGCAGGGATTGGCAAACTATGGCCCAAAGGTAAATCCAGCCTACCACTTGTGAGCTAAGCATGGTTTTTACAGGTGAACATTTGCAATTGATTTGATAGGGAATACTGACTTTGAATTTCCATTTAAGGAAAGTTATTCACCACCCTCAAAAAGTTCTATCCTTCTCTTTGGTAGACTGTATTACACCCCCCAAAAATTTGATTTGATCATTATATTTGATCATTATATTTCACATTTTGACAATAAAAAATTTGGAAATTTTTTCCTCGTTAAGTATCTACAGAATATCCTTAATTTTGCCTCTTGGCCTGAAAAACCTAAAATATTTACTATTTCCTTTTCAGGTAAAGTTTGCTGGTCTTAGAGAATGGAAGTAAAAAAAAACAGAGGGAAACTACTAAAGGCAGTGTCCCCATGTACTTTATATGCACTATTTAATGTGTATAACAGCTCGATGAGGTTTTATATACATTTATTATATAATTCGAGCTGATTTTATCCTAGCATCAACACTGTGAAGCTGATATTATTCCCATTTTATAATACTGAGGAAACTGGGGCTCAGAGAATTTATTTAACTTCTCCAAAGTTATATACAGTTGATCCTTGAACAACATGGGGCATTAGGGGCACTGACCCCCACGTAGTCAAAAATCTATGTATAGCTTTTAACTCCCCCATAACTTAACTACTAATAGCTTACAGTTGACCAGAAGCGTTACCGATAACATAAACAGTCCATCAACACATTTTGTATGTTGTATGTATTATATACTGTATTCTCGCAATAAAGTAAGCTAGAGAAAAGAAAATGTTAAGAAAATCACAAGGATTGCTTGTGAAAATAGCATTTATAATACTATACTGTATTTGTTGATACCATAAGTGTATAGATTCACTGAAAAAACTCTAGCTATAAGTGAACCTACACAGTTCAAACCCATGCTGTTGAGTGGTCAACTGTACAAATGGTAATAGAGGTTTATATTCTTCTCTCTGCCACTGACACAAAGCCAAGGCACCTAAACTTCTGGGCTGCTTTCGTGGAAGGGTATATCCGTAGCCCCAACTCAGACCTTATATAAAGTCTTATTTTTTAACACATTTCAACCATGCTTGATTTTATGGGTTTTATTCCTAAAGAATATTAAATGCAGGAAATTGGAAGAGGAGGAGAAAGAATGACAACTTAATGAAGACCGTGGGAAGTGAAAACTTACAAGAGTTGACCAAAAATGAAACCAAAGAAAAACTATTAAAAAGCAGTCCAAAAACTCAGTAAGCAGAGTAGTATGGCAGCAGGCTACTATTTTGTGCCAGACTTAGAGCCTTTTGAATCCTGAAAAAATCATAATATTCCATACCTGTAAAGGTGAACATAACACAGGAATTTATTTTCCCTATACTCTAATACAGAAGGAAATTTTGTAATGTGGAATTTTAATGCTAAAAATTAGAAAAGGTTTTTTTTGCACAAAGGTCACCCTAGCTGTCTGCTCTAAGGATTCTGGATAGAAGGTATTTCATGTGTTTGTTATAATTTAGCTCCCAAGAGTACTTGGAAACTCAGACTTATTGCAAACTGTGGAAGAAAGCCCAGATGTTTCTTGCCTATCTACCTTTCTAAAAGCTAAAGGGTAAAACTCAGCCAGTACTTGATTACTAAAATGCCATATATTTTGTTAGAACAACTTGCACATGAAGAATCAAAAGACTCCATAAACCATTGTTGTGAATTCATTTCCTAACGTACACAAAGGCATTTCTGTTGCATGTGGGAGTAGAATACTTGTTTCAAGGAAAACATTCATACGGTTGTTTGAGTTGCAAGCTGAACTAGCCATTGATCTCACGGAACACCATCTTTACGTGAAAGAAAGACTGACAAACCATGCTTATTCAAATTTGAGTATTTAGCAGACATTTTCCTGAAAATGAAGGAGAGAGGCCCTTCACTTCAAAGAAAGTAAATGATAATATTTTATTGCAATGATGAAATTCGAGATTTCAGGTGACAATTTCTGACAAAATTCAGAATTTTGGGAAACTTGTATCTGTCACTGGGCTTCGTTTCTCAGAGCTTAAAGACTTTTCTGATGGGATCAGTGGTAAATGTGAAAGACTGGAATTTTCTTGTGATAATTTGTGTATAATGAAACATGTCAACATTTGGACTACCTGCATAACTCCATGAACCAGTATTTTCCAGAAATTGCCAGACCAAAAACCAAAGTGTCAGACCAGTGGATTTTAATGTAAGAGAATACAGGCTTATTAATGTGGTTTTAAATTCCACATTGCGGCCACTCTATTTATCAAATTTGGTATAGTATCAAAGAAGAATATTTGCAAAGAAGAAAATTAAAATATTGCAAAAAAGAATATTTTTATATTTTCCAAAAACATATCTGTGTGAGGCTGGCTTTTTTTCACATGCTTCAACCAAAACAGTATATCACAGCAGACAAAATGCAGGAGCAGATAGGATAATCCCACTGTTTGCTGTTAATATTAAAGAGACTTCAAAAATATAAACTAATGCCACTCATTAGAATTTTTTTGTTTGGGGAAACCCCAGGGTTTTTGCATTTAAAAAAAATACATTGTTTATATTAACTTGTAATGGGTTTGTTATTTTTAATGAATTAAATATTTTTTAAATTTCTTGGTTTGAATTTCAAATTCAATAAATATCGATGTAATTCACACAAACAAAGCTTTTTGGGTTCCTCGATAATGTTTATGACGTAAAGGGATTCTGAGACCAAAGTTTGAGAACTGCCGATCTAGGGTCTTGAAAATCATCTTAAGTTTGGACTTCACTGTTAGGACAACAGGAAATGGAGCTGCGCAGTGTTTTAGGGCCGTTATGTGTGTTACAAAAGGATGACTCCTGTGGCTGGGTGTTTGAATCTGAAGAAGACATGATCGAAAGTACAAAAACCAGAGGGGAGGCAACTGATGGTCAGGACCTGGGTGAAGACTGATGACCACAGGATGGAAGGGGGTGGAAGGTGACTATGTGAGAGAGCTATTTAGGAGACTGGATGCCTGGAACAGTTTTTGGTTTAAAGGGAAATGTTGACATTGATTCAGGACATGCTGCACTGTAGGCCATGGGAAGGTGACAGCTCTCCTCGCCAGCTGACTCTGAAACTCTGGAGAAAAGTCTAGGTCATATTTCTGCTTCAAGGTCATCAACATGAGTAGTAATTAACACCTAAGGAGCAAACCTGAAAGAGGAGGAATGCAGAGTCAGAAGGAACGAGGGTCAAGCATAGGACTGGGAAGACTACCATTTAAAGGACAGGTGAAGGACAAGATCACAAAATAAGAATGAAGAAGATTGGCTGGAGAAGGCTACTGAAGAATCTGCTGACCGTGGTTCCGTGGAAGCCCAGGGAAGAGAGGAGTTCAGGGAGAAGTATCAAATACAGCTGAGAAGCCAAGCAAGCTAAAAGCTGAGAAGTATCTACTGGACCTCTCAACATAAAGGTCACAGTGACCTTAGCAAGAGTGTTTTCAATAAATTAGAGGAAGGAGGGGAATCACATTGCCATGGGAGTTTTTATAATCAGAGGGCTTTAATTATGTTTATAGGAAGGAGCCAAAGAGAGAGAAGGTTTGAAAGATGCAGGCAGAAGTGTAAGTAGGTCAGACAAGGTCCCTGCTCTAGAGGTCAAAGAGGTCATTATAGTCCCTGGTCCTCTGCCACTGTAGGAGTGCTGGGGAAGAGGCACCAGCCTTTGCCAGTTGAATTACATTGACCTGAAGTTCCCACAAGCAGCTCAGAACTGCTGCTTACAGTGGAGCCTGGATCCAGAGGGGGTTTGCACCCAGAAACCAAAGAATCCCAGCCCATCCTTTCCCCCAGGATCTATAGAAAGGTACAGCTTTACCTAAAAGAACGGTGTGTTCCCATTTGTTTCTCCCCAAGAAATCCAGTAAGAGCTTCCTACTTCCTTCCAGGCCAGATGAACCAGAAACGAGCAGACCCTGGAAACCCAGTTTTGAAAAGTATCCATGCTGCAGCAGCTGTTATAATTTATAAATGTTTGTCTTCCTTCTCTGGGCCCACAGGTGGGGAGAATAAATTTTGGCTAGGATGCACTGATTTGCAAGGAGGCCTTTTAGAATTATAAAGACAGCAAGGGGTTGGGACCCCACCCCGTAGATTTTTGAATGCTATTTCTGCCACTTACATATTGGATAATCTTGGGCAATACAAATTACAAATGCCTTAAAACTCAAGTTTCCTCAAAAACAATCCAATTCAAAAGTGACCTAAGGACTCAAATAGACATTTCTCCAAAGAAGGTATACAGATGGCCACTAAGCACATGAAAAGATGTTTAACATCATTAGTCACTACCCATTGGGTTGGCCGATATTAAAGAAAAAAAGAACAAATGTGAGGATGTGGAGAAATTAGAACCTTTGTGCAATCCTGGGGGGAATGTAAAATGGTGCAGCACAAAACGGTTTGGCTCAGAAAGTTGAACACAGAGTTACCATATGATCCACCAGTCCCGCTTCTATGTATAGACCCAGAAGAATTGAAAGCAGAGGCTCAAATAGGTACACATCAGTGTTCATCGCAGCTTCAGCTATTATTCACAGTAGCTGAAGGGTAGAAACAATGCGAATGTCCCATCTCCAGGTAAATGGAGAAAAATGTGGTGTGTACATAAACTGGAATATTACTCAGCCTTGAAAAGAATGAAACTCTGATACATGGTACACAACATGGATGAACCTTGAAAACTGCTAAATAAGCCAAACCAAAAGGACAAATACTGTATGATTCCCCCGCTCTGTGTCACCTAGGATAAGCAATCTCTTAAGATGCGGAAAGTAGAATAGAGAATAGAGGTTACCAGGAGATGGTGAGAAGGGAGAAAGGATGTTACTATTTGGTAAGTACAGTGTGTCTATTGGGGATGATGAAAAATTTCTGGAAATGGACAGTGGTGGTTGCAGAACATTGTAAATGTACTTAATACAATTTAATTTTACACTTAAAAGTGGTTGAATGGTAAATTTTACCACAATTTTAAAAAAAAACCTGTTTTCTTCTGAGTAAAATTAGAATTATCTATCCTCTTAAAAAAAAAAAAAATCCATGCCTGATGGAAAGGAATGGAGAAAGAATCCAAATCCTCAAAGTGTTGTTTATAATACTGGCAATTTTATAAGTGTCTTAAATGCCCATGAGAGAGAGCATGAACCCTGATACACATCTACCTGTGGCAATAAAATGCAGCTATTGAGAAACATAGTTGTAGAGACTATGTAGCAGCAGGGAAAGGGCTATGGTAAAATGTTAACTAAAAAATTTTAAAAATTTTTTTAAAAGGTCCCAAATTGTGGGATCCTGTCAGATTACAGCTATGTGAAAACAGACATGTGGGAATGATTAAAAAAAAAAAAAAAAAAAGACCATAGACATCACGCTGGGTATTGGTATTAATGGGGGGCAGATTGTGGAGGTTTTTCCTCTCTCCTAAATTTTTAGTAGTTTTTTTATATGTAATTTATTGTCAAATTGGTTTCCATAGAGCACCCAGTGCTCATCCCAACAGGTGCCCTCAATGCCAATCACCCTAAATTTTTAATAGTTTTAAAATACACTTTATATGTTTTTAATTGAAAAGGAGAAGAAGGAATGTTTGTTTTTGGCTTTCCTGACCATTGGTGACACCTGGGGTGTTTTACACAAAGGTGGACTGCAGGCTCGGATTGAAAAGGCAGCTCTGCCCAGTTATTGCCAACCACAGTCCATGCCAGCAGGTTATGTTAGAAGGGGGCTCCTTTCAAACAGTAATCTCCATCCCATTTGCAGAGGAGATCTGGGAGCACTTCTGGCAGACCATAGAAGCTCCTGTCCCTCTGCCCTCACACCGACCTGACTTTCGTGTGACATCAGCTTTTTGGGAGTGATTTCTGGTCATTACCCTCTGAACGACCAGAGGAACCTGTTTTTCTGGCACCGCCTCTTGTTTAAGTTAAAATTCATGACACAGAAGGGAAATTAGAGCACGAAATCTCCAGCGTTTCCACTTCTGACATTTGTGCTGCTAATTAGTTTCTGTTTGGCGTTCCGTTCCATCTTCTCTGTTTTACTTGGGAAAAAATGTATAATGTAAATACATTTTTACATATCCGGATTTCCCTTTCAGTGTTCAGAAGCATATGTATAGTTTCAGTGTCTGCCCTGAGCATGTGACCATAGCTTAGGTGCCCATTTTATGCCCCATTATATTTCATTTTCTTTCTACAACACTAAAAGCAAATCTCAGAGGCGACCCAATTAAAAACATAGTCTTCAAAATAATGAGGATTTTCTCTTCAGATATCGGTTCCATCACATTTGTAAGAACAGTCGCCACCGCCCACGGAGCCCCACTGTATCCGGGCGCCACGTGAGATGCCTCGGGGCAGACCTGGGCACCTGGAGGGATGGTGCCTTGCCCCGGTCCTGCCGCTGGAACTCCCTCGTCCGTCTGAATCCAGAGCTCACACTTTCCCCTCTGTGTCCCAGGCTTTTTGTCATGCCTTAGCTTCCAAACACAATTTAGCAATCCAAGCAAAATAATTCAGACTGATTGAAGTATTAGATTTTGCATTTTCTTTTCAATCATGCTGATAGATAATTTTTTCTCAGCTGACATTTTTACAAAGACTGTTTGCCCCTCTGGCTTACCACCCCCCCCCCCCCAATGAAAGCGGATGCTCTTTGAGTTTTCAAGGATGTGGATGACCTACCCAGCTCAGATTCCCACCAACATCCCAGGACAGATGCCCCGGTAGGCTGCAGCTCAGGAGGTCATCCGCCCCCTTCCTCCCTTACCTAAGGTGAGCCTGGAGGTGCCTGAGGCTGATAAAGATTTGATAACAGACTTTTCTTATTCTGTTTTTAATTGAACACCTGTTCAATTGGTATTGAAATGCCAGTGATTCCTTCTTCCCTTCTGCCTCTGGTGGAAATTTACCATGTAGTATGTATAACTCATGTCTATTGATGGATTTGTTTCCAGCAAGAGGTCAACGAACTTGTTATACCTTAATATATAGGTTTTGGACTCCATGAAATTACACAAGTGTGAATCCTGCTTATTAACTGCTACTCTGTCATAAAACAATCCCCAAATCCTGCCAGTGTTATCTTCTCTACAGTTCTCAAGTGAGTCCCTTTCCCGGCATCCTTTTTGCCCCCTGTGCAGCTCAAAACCGCATACACTCCTACCTGGGTGACTGGCTGCTGGTCTCCCTGCCTCCTGGCCCTGGGAGCCAGGGTGAACACCCAAAAGCACAGTTTGACCATTTACTTCACTGCCCAGCTTTGCAACCCACTAGGGGCTCCCTGAGCTGGCCAATCCAGCATTTCCAGCACTTTGTGTCTGCCGTGTGTCATCTCTTGCCTGCCCCGCTGCTTGTGAGCTTGCTCGGGTCTCCCGGAGGTGTACTGCCTCTGGCCCCCGTACCTCTGTCCTGACCCTGGTGCTTCTTTCTCCACCCCTGCCTTTACCCAGCTGACTCCCCGTCTTCCTTTAAGACTGCTCCAGTATCAGCTCCTCCAAGAAACTCTGATGACCCTTCCCTGCCTGGGCCACCCACCTCCATCTGGGGTCTCCACAGCAGCAACCTGCGCTCAGCACCCTCTTGGCGCTCATTATTCTCGGCTCTCTGTTCATTCCTCTGGCTCTTGGACAAGTCTGTGCTGCTGGCAGGTCCTGAACTGAGTAAAACTGGCCACCAAACAAAACAGTCCTCACAGCAAAAACTCTCACTTGGATTGAGCTGACCCCGTAGCCCATGGCTCCAGTATAAGTGAAACCATGGCTGCTGATTTTAACCTGAGCTTATACACTAGAGCTGTCCCTCAGGATTTCTCCCACAGAGTAAGAAGGGGCTGTGCTGTCACCGTCTCCCCACACCGCATCCCAGTTATTAACATCTGTGGCTCTGTAATAATCATAAAAGGGCTGATTCGTTGAAATTCAAATACAAGTACTCTAGATAACATTCTCAGTGTTCTCTTCTCTCTGTGATGTGAATGCTTTCCCTGGAAAGGACAAATAAATCAGAGGCTTCAGAGAGGCGGTGAGTGGCGGACTCTTCATCATTCCTGTCGGCTTCACTTTTCCTTGGAGCTCTGGAATGGCACCGGGAACAAGCAGGGAACACACGCAGCCCCCCAGTACAGCAAAATACAGGTGTTAGTGTGCTTGTGTTCACCTGGCCCAAATACGCAGCCTTTCAGGAGACTTGGGATGTTTTCTTTTTGTTTTTCATGTGACCGTTGTACAGATGAGCTGCAGACCTCCCCTCTATCAGCCTGCAGTCGATACGCTCCACAGGCAGTGTGATCCCAAAAGGACAGTGTCCGGGTTTCTAGAGGCTCCCGCAAGCCGGTGCAGACTGCATATCACATATTGCCATGTATAGATTTGGCTCTCCCTAAACAGTGCAGAAAAGGTTTTTATAGCGTTTCAGTTTTGGGACAAAACATCGTCTGGCATCTTGAGGTTTGGTTTTGTTTTGCCAGTGATGAGTGGGAGCAGGTGGTGTAGACCGTCCATGAGATCCCTTATCAAAGTGGTCAGTGAACCCTGAAGCTTCAGGTCTACAGGCCTCCCCAAGACCTTCTGGTCCTTTTTAGCCCCAGGCCCTGGTGTCTGTGTCTGTCATGGCCAGGTGTCAGCGGTAAGGCCTCCTGGAGGGCGTGTCTCTGTTTGTCCTTCACAGCCCTGTGACCTTCATGGATGTCCCTACTTGATCACAGCATGGCCAACGGTTAACTGCATTGTTCTTCCACACAGTGATATCACCATCAAGACTACTCTTCCAAAGCAGGTCCTGTGAAGACAAAGGAACACACACCATACATACAGATACATCTTTTTATGTGAGATTCACTTTCTTATCAGAAACAAGTCATTTACATATTAACGGAAAGATTAGCTTCTGGCTAGGAATTCTAACATTTTAGTACCATGATTTAGAATCAGGCTAAATTTGTCAAGTAACTGAAAGTGAGGTTTTTCAGAAATTATTAGCTAATTTTTTCAATATAGAATTTATAGTCACAATTAGTATATCATAATGATGTTTCCAGGATAAAATACCAGCAGCTCAACTTTCCTGGCCACAAATGTACAACATATATCAGTTTATTTTTGGAGATCTGAAGAATTAGCTACTGTAAATAAAGTCCCCAAGAAGATTTCTCCGGGAAAGAAGTGAACTTACAGTAATGTGGGTGATATATTATTAATTAATAACTATGACCAGGGCTGTTTCAATTAAAAGCAAAACGGATGAGAAGGCCTATTAGAAAGGATATGCTTAATCTCACCAGCACTGAGGTCTACAGAGCAGACCAGGGAAGGTTGTTTCTGAGGCTGTCTGCAGGAGGAGGTCACCGGCCGCTCCTGAGTCTGGGAACTTTGCTGAGCACTGACTGCATGTCTCTCGGAAGCAATGCTCATTGGGTTGCCAGTAATGGAAACCGACTTCAAAATAGCTTAAGGAGCAAGAGGACTTTCTTAGAGTGCCACAGGGTCTCCCACAACTCAAGGACAGCACGTGCTGATGGGCCAGGGAGGGCTTCACTTGGGACTGAAACAGGCTGGCATCTCTGTTTAGAGGAGGGGATGTGGCACATCTGGCCCGAAGGACAGGCACATGACCCCTGTCTGCAGGTGTCATGGACAATATAGGCCGCATGTATTATAGGAGGCCTGCATGAGAAGGGTATCTAGGAGTATAGCTAAGAAGACTCGCCCCAGGAGGGAGCAGGTGAGCCGTGTGACCCAGGGTCAGCAGGTCTTTTCCGGACTGGTCAGTGAGAGACGATGCCCCAGGCCTCGGCTGGTGGGCGTGTGCAGTGCCACGGGGGCTGGCCTGTGCACAGGAGGGCAGCATGAGGGGAGGCTGGACAGGAAGCAGTCCCAGAAATGACAAGGTTATCCTGAAGGTGGTAGGAAAGGAGCGTGCAGGAACTTGATTTTGGGAAAGAGTTGTGTGTTCAGAGGGTCTGGCCCCCCAAGGTCGGACAGCTGGGTGAAGTGCCGTCCTTCTAGGATAGAAGTGACCAGAGGTCCAGGAGCAGCTTCCACTCAGGGTCGCAAGACCAGGACTGCCCTTCCCTGCTGTAGCCGGAGCCACAGAAAAGCCTTGCGATGGCATTGCCGGCAGCCTCTGTCCTTCCTGTTGCTCGTTTGGCTTTAAGCACAGTTTTATTTTCACGGTAATCGTTTGGGGTTAACTGGTCATCTACCTTAGAACTGCCACCTGTTCCATGTACTCACCGTATAGACGTAGTTCTGCACAGCCTTCCTAATGTGGCATGCCCTGAACACGCTCCAGAGTGGAAGGAGACCTAACTAGCCATTTGATTTCTTTTTTTTTTAACTGTCCATTTTCTCCCTGGCCTGTGATGAGAAAAATGAACTGCTCCTGGGAGCATTCGGCCTCACCGCCTTCACTTGCTCTTGCTGAACTGGAATGACAAGGGGAGAATATGTGAGGGCCTCCCCAAAGGGAAGTCACCAGAACCCCCTCATTGCCTTTTCTCTCTCTCTCTCCAGGTCATGCAATATTTAAACTCACGTATCTAAGCAATCATGACTATAAACACCTCTACTTTGAGTCTGACGCTGCTACCGTCAACGAAATCGTACTCAAGGTGAGTGTTCCTCCCCGCACTGGACAGGGCTCCACACCCACGTCAGCCAAAGCGGAGCCCCTGGGGCTTCCTCCTCCAGTAATCCTGCTTCTTCGTGTATTTATCCTTTTTATGCACCATTTTTCTCCTCCTATCCATTGTCAGGAGCTCCTTGAGGCTCCAGGAACGGGCTCCAAGGAGATTGTTGTTCTTGTGTGGAGACACTTAATGTATTCAAGGTAATTTTAGCAACCTGTCATAAACATGTTCAACTTGACGGTACAATCCTATGTTACTGGACCTCAGCCGGGCCCACTGAGCACTTTCTGTGTGCCAGGCTAGCACTCAGGATGCTGCGGTGACAGACCCCGCCCTGCCCCCAGAAAGCTCTTCCTCTGTCAGAGCAGACACACGTTAAACATTAAATTACACAGATTGTTAAACAGTCACAAAGGTACCACGTGGATGTGGAAAAGGTAAACTGACAGGGGTAGAGGGGACGGGTGGAGAGCTGAACCCTGATGGCTAGATGAAAGGCACAGATTTTACCAGGTGGGGAGAGAGAAAACGCATCTCCGGGAGCAGCCTGTGGAGGGCGGAGAAGCAGGGCAAGCGTGTGAGGCTGGGGGGTGTCACCCAGGCCCATATGGCTGGAGCAGAGCGGGGCAGAAAGGTCAGGTCACGCAGAACCTTGCAAAATGGAGACGGGCTGAGAAGAGCTCCCCTGGGGTCTTGGGAGGGCTGGGGTAGGGCCCGAGACAGTGCATCTCTAAGAGGTTCCCAGGTCCTGCCCAGGCTGTCGGTCTGTGCACCACAGTCTGAGTCGCCCTGGACTAGTGGTTTTCAGACTTCTCGAAACCAAAAGTGCTTTCTTCAAGCCGAATCTTCCACAGACGGAACAGATAGCAACAACAGAGCTGCTTAGTTTGGGTGGAGCAGGGCTTACAGCCAGAGGGTGACTCTGGTAACTCTGTGTGACTCTGGCTGGTCACATCACCTCTCAGGGCCTCAGTTTCTCTGCCTGTAAAATGGAGATAATGGTAGGTACCCTGCCCCACCGCAGCAAAGGGCTCCTGGAACAGGGGTCAAATGAGGTCGTGTAAACCTACCTAAGTTAGTGTTCATTCTCCTCTTGAGAGTGAAAGCCGTCAAGTAATAATAATAAAAGTAGCTAAGCTGTACTTGAGGGCTTGCAGAATACAGGACCTGAGCTCAGCACTATCTACCTTCTTTCGCAGAATCTCCATGGTTCTGCAAGACGATACTGTAAAAATCTTTCCCACTTCATCCCATTTCCTAGATGAAAACTGAGACTCAGAAACAGATCTTAGCCAGGACAATGAATGGCAGAACTGGACCTGACCGCAGGTTTGGCAGCTTCCAGAACTTGGGCTCCTGAGCCCCCGGATGTGTGCACCCTTGAGGAGTTGAAAGAGAGGTTTCCATGAAATGGCATTGTTTTGCAGAGACATTTCGAGGCCACGTCCTCATGGCTGCCAAAGATTTCCAAAAGTAGTAGATGGACATGGAAGGATAAAGCTGGTAGGGGGGACAGTCGGGACCAGGGCCCCCCTCGGACCAGGTGGTGGGGACACGGGGCGTGCTGCGGTGCCTGAAACCAGCAAGCTAATAGTTAACTTGCCAGATTGTCACCAGACAGCACAGGGAACTTGTGCAGTGTTCGGGGACCAGGTAAAGAAATATTCCATTACCCCATCAGGGGCTGGCCTTTTTTTATAGCCAGCATTAAAATATTCAAGACTTGAGAAGGATTCTAGTAAAATTATAATCCTGTGTTTGACATCAAAATAATTTTCACAACAGCAGATTGATGACAGAAACACGGGTTTATGACTTCAGTCCGAGGCTCTGCGAGAGCAAGTGCAGAGAAATCATTTTCCAGGACCAAATGCTCCCTCGAAGCAGATGCTTTTCTGCAAAATCCCTGAGGCCTGTCGCCTCTCCTGAAATGTCTGTTTTCATATGAAAATGTTTGCAGAAATATTGCATCACGCCCGAGACTCCAGGAGAGTCACAGCGAGCCCAGACCTGATTTACTTAGAGAGCTAATGGTCATGATCCTGATGGAAGATTAAATTTCATGTTTTCTGTCTCTGATTTTTATAGCAATTTAAATACTTAGCCTTCTCTGCCATCCCCACAGTGACTGCGGGCTTTGCACCGGCACCGAGTGACTGAGGCCCCGGCCCCGCATCCCAGAATTTGCCAGAAATGTTCCCATCGGAGGCTCTTCCAGGTGTCAGGCTTAGACTCAAGTACTGCATGTGGTGGTTCTAGAATTCAGAAGTTTTGCATAAAATGAGAGCTTTTGATGGAAACTGAAGGGAGGAGATACGGGCCAGAGGCCAATGTGAAAGAAGATGTTACAAACAGGCAGTCTCCGTCCAGTGATTTTATCCCGTCATGTTCTTCTCTCGTGTGGAAACATTAATGTCTCTCATTTCTTGAACACCAACGGCATACAAGACATTGTATGTAATTATTTAATCTTCACGACTGCCCTGCAGAGTGTAGACATTATCATACCCATTTTGTAGATGAGGAAATAGAGGCCCAAAGCCAGAGAATGTGCTAAGGTTGGAGCCTCTGCTTGAACCCCAGCCCGAAGGAGTCCCGGGCCTGTCCCTTCAACCCCGAGCTGTAACTGAGCTAAGCCATGTGTGGTCCCTAATTCTGCAGGCTTCGAGATGAACCTCAGAGGAATCATTGGTCTCTTCAAATTGGGTTCTTCTCGTGATCGAGTGATGGAGGCTGTGGCTTTATTGACCATGAAAACTCCCTATATTTTTATGCCGTAAGCTGTAAAATGCATTGAAAGTGAAACACTCTATAGTGCATAAAATTGTGCCAGTTTTAAGCCACAGCATATTAACCAACTAATGGCAGACCAAAGGGCGTTTTTATCTTTTGATTATTACATTAATCTTCCATTAAAATTATCTATGTGATTATCACAAAGCACTGAAGATAATAAATTTAGGAGATAGTTGGCTAGTTAAGGATCATTTTTAAATGCTTTTGTCAAGTTATGTGTGCCAAAAATACCCTGAAAACACTAGGTTGGCTGAGTGTGCAAACAGTATAATCCAAAGATTGCTCTTATTAAGAATGATAAAACCTCTTATTTCCATGCATTGTAGTGTCCCACATCGTCAGCCCGGCCCCGCGGTCCTCATGATTTATTGCTCTCAGCTGGTAGCTCAGCGAGGCAGTGGGCCAAGCATGTCAGGCCTTCTGTACTCACACACCAGTCCTTAACGCCTGCTGCTGCTGGCGACTGTCAGAGCAGGAAGTTTGGAGGGGGACACCGTGTCTGTGAGGCATCCATCCCGCACCGCTTCCCCACGACACCCCTGACTCCTTTCTCACAGTCAGCGCGGCCCTCGCCCGCTTAGGGTGTGGGACGTGGGGCCCTCAGAGGGGAATCAACGGAAGTGGTGGCTGGTCGATGGAGTCAAAATACTTGGGTTTCCTAGCATAACTTTTAGATACTTGAGAGTGAAGAGAAAGGTGTTTGTTCAAAAAAAGTCCCAGCCAGAGGGCGGCAGGGGCAGTGGGAGGAATGGTATCTGGGGGGGGGGGGGGGGGCACGCCTCTCTGGAGGCCAGGGGCCTGGGAGACTAGAAGCATGTTAATCAAGGGCAATCCCGGCGCAGACACTTGTTGGCTTTGTGGCCTTGAGTAAACGCACCGCCATTCTGTGCCCTTGATTTTCTCATCTGCACAAGGGGATGATGACGGCATCGATGTCGTGGGCTCTTGTGAAGGTTCCATGAGTTGGTCCTTGCAGAGCACCCCAGCAGCGCCACCACCACGCTGCCCAGCCTGGAGTTCACGGTCCACACTGTGGCACAGGCCTGATCCTGGCACCACTGCCCTCCCTGGCTCCTCCCGGCCCCCCTGGACCGGCCGCTAAGCTGTTCGGTTCCACAGATCCCTCGCTGTCTTCCGCTGCTGCGCTGGGACACGTGCCGGTTCTCCCCTGCCCCTTGTACACCCCAGACCCCTATTTCTCTCTCAGAACCCAACTGGCTCATTCCCTCTGCAAGACGTCTCTGCCCCACGTCTCCCTGATCATTACCCCATTCTTTCGTGCTCCTTCTGTCTCGGGTGTCACACTTGTCATGCTCTTGGGTACTCACCAGGCTGTGAGTGCCTCAGAGCAGGGACCATGTCTTACTTTTCCCCAGTCTCTTGAACCAAGCATGGGGCCAGGCTCAGACACGGAGGTGCTTGGGTGCCGGAGGTGCTGCAGACATTGACCGTGTGCAGCTGCCACCTGGGTGCGTCCCAGCTGTGTGCTCCCCACAGAGGACCCTCCCAGCTCTGACCCTTGCCTCTGGGTGATCCTGGTCAGCGAGGTGCCCTTCCCTGAGGCTCATTCCTTTTTATCAGATGAGTCCAGGTGGGCAGGGTGCTCGTGGGCAGTAGAGGAAATCCCGTAAGTAGAAGCTCTGTACCTTTGGGGGCGGGGAGGGGGAGGCTGCGTTCAGAGCCTTGGTTCAGTTGGTTTCTCATCCCTGCAATGTTCTCGTCTTCCAGACGAGGAAAGCAGGGCTCAAGGAAGTCCTGTGCAGGCCCAGGACTGCACAGCAGGCGAACAGAACCAGGAAGCCTGGCGCACAGCCTTCCGGAAGGCAGCATGTGCTGAGGAGGGAGCACAGGCTCTGCAATCAGAAAAGGTCCACCACTGGTGGCTGAAAGGCCCGCAGCAGCCACTTGTCCCCTCCAGGCCTCCATCTTCCGGCTTAAAGCGGGCTCCGTCCCAGCCTGCCAGGTTGCTGTGGTGACTCGGCTCCGGGCACAAGAGAGCACCTGGGCTCCCAGCCTGGGTCAGGGCCCTTCCCTTCTTCGCCCTGGGCGAACGGGGAGGCTGCCGAGTGACTGGACTATGTCCTCTTGCTTTCTAGGTGAACTACATCCTGGAATCACGAGCAAGCACTGCCCGGGCTGACTATTTTGCTCAAAAACAAAGAAAACTGAACAGACGTACAAGCTTCAGCTTCCAGAAGGAGAAGAAATCAGGGCAGCAATGACACCGGCCTCCAACCCCAATCTGTCGCCGTAGCTCAGAGCCTGCCTGCCGGGGCCAGGTGGCCCTAGAGCCCACCCCGTGTCCCGCAGTCCTCAGGGGCAGGCCAGCCCCTGGCTCACGGCCACGAGGCTGGGGGGCTCTTGGGGAACGGAGCCGGGGACATCTCCACGGGACCGAAGCCTGAGTGGCAGTGGCTTTGATGAGCAGTGCCAGGGGCCAGAACACAGGCACCCCGCCCAGCCGTCTTCACTGCCCGACGGCCCTGCTGAGGATGTACATAGCCATGCCCAGACATTTCCTTGCAACTTGATCAAATTTCTTAAAACAAACGAAGAACAAAAATGTACATTTCTTTTTTTTTTTTTTTTTCCTTTTAATAAACAGGTGTACTCTTTACCACGGTTGGTATGACGGGCCATTCTTTGGGGCAGAGGATTGATCATGTCATTCTCTTTAAAATCTGTTCCCATATTGAACAAGCAGATTGGAAAAGCTATGGCTCGATTTCTCAGAAGAAATGTTTAGGGCTTAGTCAATAGTTTTAACTATGCCATTTGTTTAAATGAGTGCATTGCTTTGAGGTTAGTATCTTACTAAAGTTAGGAAGGGGAGCCGGCGATGTGTGTCCCAGGCTGTGCCCCTTCAGGAGTCACCTCTCGTCTGCTCATCCCCGAACCTCTTGGTTTTGGAGACGCGGGACTGCGTGCAGTTTATGCCCGGGGCGCCGGGAGAATGGGGTGACGGCTGGTCTTCGGGTCACGCTGAGCTCCCGGCACAAGCGGGCTTTTCCATTTCTTAAATAGCAAGTGTCTGTTTCAGCTAGCAATTAGACCTGCATGTGGACTTCTCCTGGAACTGGGAGAGTCTCTGCTCTACTGACTCAGAAGGGCCCCCGCTCCCCTTCCTCCTGTCCACACAGTGCCTGCCTCCTTGTCTGAGCAGGCGGGACGCTGCTTTGTCTCACTCTGTCAGGGCGCAGGTGAGCAGAGATGGCAGGGCAGTGGGACGCCTGCTCCCCCGGGTCCGACTGCGCGGGTGGGGGGCGGGCAAGGATCGAGCATCGCTGACACCACACCTCTGGCCACACCAGATGCCTCTGCGGTCCTCACCAGCCACTCCAGGGTCCCTCCCAGGGTGACGTCCTTTCGCACGGTCCCCGGCCAGGGTCGAGGACCGGGTGTTTCACCGAGGACCCGCGTTTCAAACAGTTTTTTAAATTGTTGTACAGGAAGAGATGTGACGAAAACAGCATCTCGAAGTCGAGTGTGTTTCTTTGCACTGGGGGCATTTTAATGAATTCCTCTTTCATTCTGATCTTTGTTCAGCCAACAGAAGCATCCTTTTCTAACGTCTTCCATTCCTACCCACCCCAGAAACAAAAGAAATATTATTTGTAGCTTGCTATCTGTATTTGGATTTTTAGCAATTTTATATTTAGATACCTTTGAAAAATGTAAATGACTAATTTGGTCATTAAATCTTGTGACATATTCAATATTAAAACGATATTAAAATAAAAGTCATATAAATACCATCTTTTGCGTATTGCTTTGAATTCTCGAAGTCTCGAGCACATTATCCTGACTTGCGCGCCACTCTGGGGAGGGGCATTCGCGGCAGCTGATGTGCCGAAGGTCTCTGAAATGCACCACGGGCCTCCTCACATACTGAGCAAGACAGGATGACCCTCTTCACTCGGGGGCGACATCGAGATCTTGACCTCCCTCCAGTACGAGACCCACCCCGTTCTCGTATCGCGAAGTATGGCACGCGCGCAGTTTACGTAAAGCTCATCCGTCCAGCTGACGCAAGAATTGAAGGGGGAGCCCCGTAAAACCACCCAGGCCGACCAGATATCAGGACCGTTTAAATTCAGTTTTTCCTCGGCCCCTCTCTCACACCCCACACCTGGATTTTAAGAGAGGACCAGGAGCTCCTCGGGGATACACCTGACAAAGCAGGAGCTCGGCAGAGCCGAGGTAAGGTCCCCCCGGGCCCCACTTGCTCTCCCAGCAGCACCCTGACCTGGCTCCGGGGCGGCCCCGCCCCCACCGCACATGACAGTGCGGGCAGCCCCCGCTCCCTGGAGCCCTGGCCTCAGCTGGCGGCTGGGAACCGCACCCCCCCGCCCGCCCCCCACCCCGGCCTGTTGGCCTACAGCACACCAGGCGGGCTGTGTGCTGGGCCCCGACCCATACGCCTGGGCCCCTGCAACTCCCGCAGCCGACTTGTGGCAGGTCCTGGCATTACCTCCGTTCCAGAGGTGAGGACTTGGGGCGTGGAAGGGTCTCACCTCTCATGGGGACACACCGCGACCGACACCCGCAGCCACAGCTGGTGGCTTTGCGGCCTTGAGGTGGGCACTGCCTCCGCGGGGCCTCGGTTTCCTCATCCGTAAATAGAGATGCTGGAGTAGGTGACCTCTGCGGAGCTTTCTAGAGAGTGTCTCACATGTCTCGGAACCAGTGAGCCCAGCCTTCTTTCCGGCGCCTTCTGTTTGCCGAAACTTTCTGCTTCTGAGCAAGAATCCCGAGAAAGACTCGCGGCCGTTTAGGCCACCCTCCTCTCTTGGGGCGGCAAGTGCGTGTGCCCTCCCCGTCTTTGAGCCCCTGCTTGCACACCTCCGCCAGTGGAGCGCGCGCCCCCGTGCGGCTCAGTGCTTTTCCTGGCTGGCCCATTTGGTCACCCTAGGCTGACCTTCTCTGGTGGCCTGCCAGAACCACCCAGCGCGCCTCAGCCTCTGCACTTCAGACCCCTCTTTTCCACCCTGAGCGGCAGCTGCCCCCCAGCACCCCCTGCCGCGGCCCCAGGACCGGTGTCCACACTGACCCCCACCCTGAGTCGTCTCTTCATGGTGAAGAAGCTTACCCCCACCCCTGTTGTGCCCCTGAAAACCCGCCAGCTGCTTCCGTCCCCCGGGTCAGATTGCCAAACATCAGCGGTGGAGACGGGAGCGAGGTTCTGACGAAGCGGTCAAGGCGCTCACGGTCCGGTGAGGCGAGGAGATGGACAAGTGATCCCCAGGCTACCCCGGAGTGGCTGCCATGGAAGCTCTGGGGGGACCAGCGGGGGCCTGGAGGCCTGAGGTATGTGGCGCAGCGGCCAGCTCCAGGTGTCACGGGTGTCCTGGGGCTCCCTGAGGGGTAGGTTACACAGCGTGCAGGAGCGTGTCAGGAAGCTGGAACTGTTCCGCACCAACCGGGCTGGGAAGGGCCCGGCGTGATGGCCCCCGGCCCCCTAATCCTCCTTCTGCAGATGCGGTAGCAGGAAGAGTAGCAGAGTCCCTCCCCTGGGAAGTGGCCCCCAGCCTCCCGACCGGCCTCCGTCTTGGCCCCTGATGGCCGATGAGGCCTAAACGCCCCACATCCTGCAGGCACCACGGGGAGGGCCCTGCTGTTCACAGAGCAGCCCAGGAGGGGGGAAGAGTTAAGCCTGTCATGTTCTGTTCCCACCAAACACCTCTGCTTAAATGCAAAGTCCCAACAGGGTGGTGTTTGCTATAAAAGCCCTAAGAGTGATTTGTGAAGTCTCGAAGCCCTGTAATCTCGTCAGCGTAATGGGATTATATTTCAAATCACCACAGCCTGTTCATTACCCATTTAAACTCCTCTGACAGAGGAAAACTTACATGAAACGTGCACGGCAGCCCTTGCCGACTTCCCCACTCTCCTTCCTGATTAGACAAACAGATGCTGAGGTCTGGAATGAAAAAATAATGTGCCCATTTATTCATTTTTCTGACAAGTCACAATAGATTTTTAACTGCCAATGAGTGACCTCCCGGAGGTGCGGCGGCTGGGGAGGCACCCGCCAGGCAGCGAGTGGTCATTTCTGCCCGTGCCGGCCCCTGTCCTGGCCGGAATTCCTCCTGGGACCAGAGCTGGCTGCCAGTCTGAGCCGCTCTCCCCACCCCGTTCCTGGCCGACTGCAGGTGCCCTCAGCCAGGGTGGGGAGGGCTGTCTGCTGGGCCTTTCCGCTGTCACCAACCCCAGGGGTTCAGGGGCCTCCTCCAGGACACAGCCGTGGCCTAAAGTCAAAGCCCCAGGTAGGAAGCCCCGGCCTGCCCTTGTCCAGCCAGGTGATTGAGGAGCCTCAGTTTCCCCATCTGTAAAATGGAGAAAGTAGAACTCCTCTCAGGGGTGCCTGGGTGGCTCGGTCAGATAAGTGTCTGACTCTGGATTTTGGCTCAGGTCGTGACCTCACGGTTCGTGAGATCGAGCCCGAGTCGGGGTCTGTGCTGACAGTGCAGAGCCTGCTTGAGATTCTCTCCCTCTCTCTCTCTGCCCCTCACCCACACACATGAGTGCTCTCTTTCTCTCTCTCTCAAAATAAATAAACTTAAAAAAAAATTTTTTTTTTAAATAAACTGCTTAGAGAGAGCTCATCTCAGTGATAAGGGGTCAGTGACCCAGCCTGGGCTGGTATGCACTCAGCTCCCACTCTGGGCTGCCTAGGACAACCGTCCCCAGTCAGCGCCCCCCAGGCTGTGATGAGGACTGAATGGGCCACCAAGTGCGGGGCCCTCCCTTGACCATGACCTCTAGTGTAATAGGCCTTTGGGGACCCTTGCTGGGTCACAGGGTGCCAGAGCAGGTGGGCAGAGGAGCCCCTCTGGCTCTCTGCCCTGTGACGATACCTGGAGCAGGGGTGGGCTGGGGAGAGGCAGCTGTGTCAGGGACCCAGCTCTGCCCGTCCCTGGGGCTCCCCCCTCCTAATTCAGAAGCAGGACACTGCTCCTGAGCTGCGCCACCGGCTGGAGGGAGCCCTATGGCGGTTGCATGAGGCATAAATAAGATAATGTCGCAGGCCTGGTGCACAGTGGGGGATGGGCAGCCATGAGACAAGGGTGCCCAGGTCACATACTCACTGGGAACACCCTGGCCAAGGTCTTCCCGGCCAGCAGGACTTCAGGCCTCAGGGCGTGAACCCAGGCCCCTAGGGAAGGTCTCTGAGCCCCCCTCCCCGCCCCCCTCTCAGTGCCCACCC